>NW_019263365.1:494726-513973 GCF_002742605.1 Olea europaea var. sylvestris
CATATATATATATATATATATATATATATATATATATATATATATATATATAGGACAATAATTTAGTACCATCATATTTGCAAGCTCTTATTTTTAGCTTGCACATCAACACATTTGCAAAATCTTCTAAAACATTTTAAAATATCAAAGTCACATTAAGTATAATAAGATAAATAATGAAACTTCAAGTTGATTTCTAATAACATGTTTGAACATATGCATCCATTCAACTCTTGTGTTTGACTTCCATATTCTAAAGATATCCATCGTGTGGAGCTTCTTTGAAAATGTTCCATGTCTCCAAACACTTCTAAACATTTTCACAAAATATTAGTGTCACAATATATGAGAATAACTTAGATAGATTTAAAAAAAAAATGACATTGATATTCATCCAAATTTTCTTCTAGCATTGACCAAAGAAATGAAAACTATATTAAATAGTTTAATACTCCTACATTTCAAGGATATCCAACCTGAATTGAGTAAATATATGATCTAACAATTTATCTCTTTTGATAGGATTAAACGTAGTGAGAAGATGATTGATGCATATATTTATCAACCTCACACTTTCATGACTTCTATCCATCAATAGTTCTAGAAATTCTTATTAAACATATTCGCAAAATATTTTTTCCATAACAGTAAGATTTAAGACACTTGCTCACACCCCTTTTTTTTCCTTTGATCTTTCCACATTTAAATATGGATCAATAAAATCATTTTAGTTGCTGATCACCTTTTTGACTCAAAAGAATGAAACCTCATACTAAGCACCAATTTTTCCAATTCATCCATTAGCCTCTTTTCTTTTGACATTTTTATAAGTCACGTACATAAGACTAAATTTTCACGTGTCTGAAAAATTTATACATACACATCTTTTATTACACAAATTTTAGTACACAATACAAATACATGTATCATATCTTGAAATTACATTTCAATTTTAAAATATAACATTTAAATAAGTAGCATGATCTTGAATGCGCCGACACCCCGAATCACATTTTCTGTCACTACAATTAATCAAATAAGGTCTTAAAAAGACATCATAAAAATGACATGCCATTCATATAAATATTTTACATTTGCCAAAAGTCCAGAACATGAAATAAAACTTCAAATATCCTTTCGTATTATATAGATTCTGCACACATAAATTGATGTGAAGCATTTGGTAAGGGACAGATATTATACAAATATACCTGCACTCATGATATGTAACTCTAGTACAGCTAACGAATTACAATCCTACAGCTAATATGACATGAATGTGTGGACCAATAAATTATTTGCTCTATTACACTCTAGTTCAGTTCAAACTTTTACCATTAGTTAAATATACCCATTTGCTTTCTTACACTAAATATACAATCACTAGTCCGTCTGTCTACAAAAAAAAAATGTGGTGTAATAATGCGTCTTCGGAATGTGCTCATGGTATATGATTTTCCTCTATCTAATTCGTTTCTATTGCTATTACATTTATTTTCTGATCTCATAAGCTAGTTTCTCTTTCTTATTTATCATCCTCTATATTTGTCCATTAAAATGAAAAATATGATCGTTGTTCATCACATTAAGCCACTATATTTGACTTTCTATCTCTTGTGTGAGGCTCGTAACGATTATATTTTTCATTCTCATTTTTACATTAATGTGTACCAAATGGGGCCTTAGTAGTGAAAATCAATTTGTTCCTTATGAAAATTCTTTTTTTATTTCAGCTTGACTTTCTTCAAAATCAAATCCTACAATACCCTTTTTCACTTGATTAACAAAACCTAATTCCAATGGTTATTAACAGAACTTAGCCACGCAATAAATAATGGTCAAAAGCATGCATACAAAGTTTCAAGCATCCAGATAGCACATTAAACAAGTAACCAAATTTTGTAATGGTCATATCCACATTTATGAAGTTCATTAATCAATTACCCTCTTTGACAGATCACACCTGTGACAAAATTCGTACTCAATATGAACATGTATAGTATACTTTGATGAATTAAGATAAAAGGAAAACGATAGAATTAGTTTCCTAAGGAGATATTATAATTTTATACCTCAAAGGTAACAAATCATCAAAACATAAAGTCTAAAGTTTAAGATAAATATCAAGTAAGAACTATGTTATAATTCCTTTTTTCTTCTTTTACTATTACTCAAAAGTGTAACATCCAACCGTTATGCCATTAGGCAAGGAACTACATGCATGCTCAACTTCCAATAATTTCAAGTATTAAGCGACTTTATATTTGGCTTAATTTCTCATTCACCAAATTAAGAATTTCACTTAAATAATTATGTAAACCAATTTTACATACAAAATTCCAACAATCCCCCACATGAATGAAAATTAATGCAAATGTCTATGCAGACACTAGTAGAGAGTGTGTGGGAAAACATTGCATCAAATAAGGTAGTTTCTGGCTTTGAACATTCCTTAGTGAAATACCATTGAATTTACTAACTAATTGGTGAACGCGATATTCTTGAACCATCAGCCGTTAGTATAAATCAAGACAACTGTACTCACACAATGTCTCCCATAATGTGTCTCCCATAAATCGTTCATGGTTCTCATGACTTGGTTCATTTTGGCTCTGAACCCATCTTGGTTCTGTAAGTGTTTAGAGAATTCAAGTCTTGAATAACTCTCATTGAAGCGACCCCGCTTCACACTTACATAGGTGATCTCCTATTAAGAGTATTATGCCCTACTCCACTTGACTTAATCAAGATATATGAATCATTAAAAGTTTATCTTAACCTCCAATCACTCTGCAGAAAGCACTTTAGTATCATAGGAATGAGTTAGGAAATTAGTTTCCTAAGTGTTTCATAGAATCCCCGTAATTTAGTTGTCCCTTTATACCAAGATCTTGGGATCTCCAGTCAACATGGTAGGGTTACCATCATAAGGACTCTTACTCGGTAGGCTTAATCTCATTCCCTTCGATATGCAGTATACTTGATCTCTTGGTAAACATATATAAATGGATCCACAAGTTTACACCAATGAGATTAATTGCTCATGGTATTATGTCTACGACATACATGTCTAGACTTACCATTATATATGACTTAGTATCTTTTCAAATTTAGCTAGCCAATGATCGATTCATTTGATAGATACACATTGTCGCCAACTAAGAAATCCTCTCATGAAACTACATGCTTCTCATGAGGATTTCTAACAAACCATTACACTAATCAATCATATTTACTAGTGGATTTCATACATAGGTATTAAATATCATCATTAAAGCATGCAATGCATTCGAACTTTATGAATACTCTCAAATATTCCAATTATTCTTGTATATCCAAACAACCGTCATGATCGGCTTTCATCCCATTTAATCCACTTTAGGGCTTTCATCCCATTTCATCCACTTTAGACTTAGTGTATATCATCGCATCACAATATCCTTTTAATATCGTAGGATATCTTGTGAAATGTAATCCATAGGTCATGGTATATTTCAAATACCTAAGGACCACTGTCAATGCCACCCAATAATCATGGCCTGGATTACGCGTGAATCTACAAGTTTATTTACAGCAAAAGCATTATCCGATCGAGTGCATTTCGTAATATACATTAGATTGCTAATTACTTGTGAATATATCAATTGTGACACGCTTTCACCCTTATTTTGACCACGTGAAGATTTGTGTCAATACTTCAAACTTTTTAAATATTTTCTCAACAAATGATATTGGAAAAGAACAATTCCTTCTGATGTTCTAGAGATTTTTATCTCTAGTATTACATCTGTCATACCAAAGTCTTTCATGTCGTAATGCTTCGTAAGCATTTTCTTGACGTTTAGCACCACTTCGTGACTATTGCCCATCATCAACATATTGACTACATACAAACACATAGGCATCTGGTGTATTTTCCACGCATACACACTTGTCACATTCATTTATTTTGAACTCATTTGACAACATCGTTTTGTCAAACTTTTGGTGTCAGCAGCTTGTTTCAGTCCATAAAAGGATTCAACAAGTTTACAAATTTTGTGGCTTTCACTTGGAGACACCTTTAGGTTGCTTTATGTATATCTCTTCTTCTAACTCACCGTTTAGAAATCCCTTTTTCACATCCATTTGGTGAATCTCAAGGTTATGTATTGTCGCAGTTGCAATTAGTAATCTTATCAAAGTAATTCTGGTCACGAGTGAGTAGGTAAAGAAGTCAAATCCATCTTCCTGCCTATATCCTTTGGCAACCAATCTAACCTTATATTTATCAATGGATCATCAGGTTTTAATCCATTTACACCATAAAGGCCTATTTCTGGGAAGTATATCTACCAATTTCCATGTATGAATTTGCATTCTAGAATCTATCTTACTATTGATAGCTTCCTTCCAATGCGGTACTTTCGGAATAAACATTGCTTTTTCAGAAGTCTTTGGGTCATTTTCTATCATATATGTGAGAAAATTCGGACCAAACGAAGTGGACATTCTAGCCCTCTTACTACGCCTTGATTTATCCTCATTTGAAGATCCATTTGTAGTTTCATATGTTCTGTTATTCAAACTTACATTTTCCTTATATTTGCAAGGAAACACATTCTCAAAGAATATCACATTCATTGACTCAATTATGGTACCCCCGTATACATTCGATTTGTGTACGAGGAAACGATATGCACTGCTATTATTGGCGTATCCAATAAATATGCAATCAATCATTTTGGGACCAATCTTTATTTGTTTGGGCTTAAGAACCTCAATCTTTGCCAAACACCCCCACATTTTTAAGTGATGGTAGGAAGGAAGATGATATTTCCATAACTCATATGGTGTCTCTTCCATTTTTTTGAGAGGTAAAAAAAAGTGTAACTTTAAATTAAGTTACCCCCACAATTCTTAAATTAGGGATATGTGTGCAAGTAGTAGTATTGTACCCACACGTCTTGAACTTTTCACATAAGTTCACCAAGATTTATGATAACCTCCACATTTTTTGTTTATTCTTGAACTTAGAGTTTATCGACTCTTTCATAGTTCAATCTATTTATCCATATCGGATGCTCTAGTGGTTGTCAACTTACACAAATGGTAAGCATTTTCCATTCAAAATTGTACTTCAATCAACTTATTAATTTGACAATCCTAATTAAATCAAGGTCATCACATAGACCAATAACGCTTTCAAAACATATACCAATTTAATTAGTTCTACGATTGAAACATCTTCAGACGTGCAACTTTCACATTTGTGACATTTTACAAATAATATTATTCACGTCCAATAATAAAACATATTCTCACCTTATTCTCTATATTCACATTTGAAAGAATAAATTAACCATAGATTGACAAGTTGTGCTTTCAAAGTCACAACCTTACAAAAGGACATACCTCTTGGAATTAATCCTAAAATATTTCATAATATTTTTCACAATTTTTTGCATCGTTTTTATCTTTTACAAATGAATGTCATTTTACAATCATTATTTTCAAGGATATCCGGCACCACTGTCAACTATAGACACTATTTGTGCTCTATAAAATATTTTCATATCCCAATAATTAGGCAAACAATTTTCAGTTTAAAATAATTAGAACAAAACCACATTCTGTCATACTCTTATGCAACTATGATTTTGCATAAATCATCTCATTTAATTTCATAGAATTAATTAAGACTATCATCATTAATCAAGGTTTGTATAATTTTCAAACCAAAATCCACGGACATATATCGAATTTACAACTTCATACCGTATATGTCACTTACCGAATTGACGCATACCGTATATGCAACTTATCGTGTATGTTGCTTACCATATATGCGACTTACTGCATTCAGCAGCTTACCGTATTTGGCAGCTCACCAACTTATCGTATTTGATAGCTACCGTATATGGCAGTTTACCGTATTTGACAGCTTGTCAGCTTATAGTATATGTCATTTCACATTATTTCATGCACAATCTTATGAAATAATATTTTTATGCAGAATTTAATCATGCATTTAAATCCCATGAAATTTTAGGTGTTATCAGTAAATAGAAATTTCAAACAATTCATACTAGAATGAAAAGTCACCAAATTCATGCCCTTTCATAGCCATGGATCGAAGCAAAACGATTTTATTCTTTACATTCCGCTAACTCCCGTAATTTACCAAAATGAAAGGGTGTGCACTTTCATTCAAAACTATAACTAACCTTAACTGTCAATTAATTCAAACAGTTAAAGATATACTCAATGATCCATGCAATTTTTTTTCCATATTCCATTACAAGAAATTATGATCAGATCTGATTCAATATTTCCTGCCAAAGAAACACACCTCTTCCTCTCATTCATGTGCACCATTCAACATAAACCAATTCTTTATTAGGCAGACAGCTTTTCACTGATTATCATCAATTTACCACATAAGGGATTCATTATCTACGCAATACTCAATCCCGATTTTCAACAAAATATTGGATGCATGTTATGGTTTTAGGATGTAAAACATCAGTTTGTGCCTATCTCATCATGGAAGAAGGAAGAGTTCTTTTAATTTTATTGACAGTTAAGGTAGTCCCAATAACATGTCACGTTTATGCAATTTATTCTGATTTCAAATAAACAGAATATATAAGGCAGTGTACTATCGGAACACATGAATAGATTTTATAACTGAATTCTAGCCTTTTCTCATGCAATAATAGAGAAATAAAGAATATCATATTTGTATGGTGCACATACACAGTTAATTGGAATGACATTAATTGAGAGCCCAACCTTTCAAAGAACATAAAAGTGACTATCAATGAATTGGAAAGGCACAGAATGAACCAAATGCCGTTATTATTTTCTGCCTTAAATTTTGATGGGTCACCTTTTCAAATTACTGCAACGTATGCATTTAATTGTATATTCTTGGCCACCATAATTGTATTTTAATGGAATTGCCGCATGCACTTGTTCAATAACCAATAGGATCAATTCATGCCTTTGTTCCAATTTCCATTAACCAATGTTAATTGTAACAATTATGCACAAACATGGATTCTGACTCTCCACTTAAATGCCAATTCTCATAGAAGCATAATAACAATTTACACGTGCATATTGACACACCGTTTCCACTTCAAATGAACTATTTCCATGCAAAACAATTTGCAGAAAATGCACATGATATATTTGTCGAAATTTAGAATATAAATGCACCATAAAACCACTTAAAATTCATCTTAAGATTGTTGAAAAATTACACCGATAATTATGCATATTATATTCACAATAAACATATCGTTTATTTGCATGAAATTGAAACGTATTCCAACTTACTGAAATTGGATTAAGAAGACAAAATAAGAATTTATCGAATCCGAATACCTGAATATGGATTCTTCCCTTTCAACTCATGATCGAAAGCAAGTAATTCTTTGGATCAAACGGATTTTTGGCCGAGGCAAGTGTTGGACACTTTGTCTTTAAGATGAATTTCCCCCGCATCGGTGCTAATGGTTATCCGGCAATCATCTCCCAAGATGCAACGACCACGTCGAGTCATAGGAGCACTCCAAATGACTTCGATCAGCGAACTCGAACGGAATTCCCTCTCTACCATGACCATGACTTTGATGCAAATGTTTTATGCAAAACCAAATTGTAAATTGAAATGAAATGATATGGTATCTATGACTTTTCTTGAATTTCTTGAATGATAAAATTCAAACATATGGGGTCTATATATAGTAGTTGGAAAGGTATGTCAAAAGATACAATCATACCAAGAGTCACATCTCTTGGAATTTATTTCTATACATTAAAAGACACAATTATTAGAAATTAATCATACTCATACCAAGAGTCATGATATTTCACATGAAAAGACACACTTTCCATCCACATATTTCTACAATATTCCACAATATTCTATACGATTTTTCAATAATTTCAAGTATTAAGCAACTTTATATTTGGCTTAATTTCTCATTCACCAAATTAAGAATTTTACTTAAATAATTATGTAAACGAATTTTACATGCAAAATTCCAATAGTGAAGTATATAATTAACCTTACGATTAGGAATATTTCTATCAGGAGTTCATTTGCTTGATGTATCACTGCAAGATTACTTTCAGTTGAAACAAAACAAACCATCTAAGCATAGCTAGTTTGCACTTTGAAGATCATACACTACCATGCACAAATCACCCAACACGACTTTAGATTGTTGGAAAAATTGGTTATTTGTGTGTAGACTTTTTTTTATCAATTAACATAATCAATTTATATATCATAACAAATATGATTCGAGAATAATATAACAAAAAATAGAGAAGAGATTTAGAAAACAAGCCTTGGGAGTCGCGTCGAAGACACTATCCTAAAGTCGCGTCGCCTTCCCTTCGTACGAGTTCTTTCGACACTACACGACTCCAAGATAAAATTCATATGACTCTCTTTCTATGGGCATGATCATAGGGAGATAAGTGAACGAGCCTCTTATTGAGTTGCCAAAATATAGAAATATAGTAAGAGTCGTGTAGAGTGTTTATCTTCCGAGTTGTAATTCCAATACTCATTTTCAATTAGATGTAACCACCTTTTATATATGAAAATTAACCCCACAATTAAGTCATTAAAATAGAGGTTATAACAAGAATTACGATGTTTTAATTGTGTTAAAAGTGATTATTAAATAAATAAAAATAGAAAATTAAACAGGTTAAATGTTGAAAGGTTAAAATTTAATTTTAAGTTACAACAGATCATTCATACGATAAAATCCATCTAAACTAAACATATACTTTGATGTTATTGGATAATTGTGATTCATTTCACCTCTACCAAGATTGAATATATAAAACCATGTATTTCATTTGGTGGATAAGTGCTACGCGAACATTCACAATGAAATATCTGGATAACTCATTGTTAAGATTTGCACCGTTAGCATATAACAAGTTAGAGAAAATAGTGAGCGTGACTAGATGACAAAGAAACAGTATTTGATATTTCAATAATCTCGTAAATCATCTAATGATATCGTTATTGATATCGTTGACTAATGATATCAATTTGGTAATTTTATCCAAAATCATAGACGATATTGATATTCGCCATATCATCTACAGTAATACAATCAACAATAATTGACATAGTTTTATCGATGATCGATTGCTTTATTTAATTCTTTAGTATTATTTTTTAAAACACTACTTCCAAAAAGTTATCTAAACCCCTAAATTGATTGAGCCTCTGCTATCCTTACTTAACTGTCAATGTTTTTAACCCACTCTCAAACTACCCTAATAAAGTATGACTTAGATCTTCAAACTGGTTGATAACCTCTCCAATTTAGAAATGCAAAGGAATTTGCAAATTGTAGTTTTCGACAATAAAATATAAAAAAATGATATAAATTTACATATTTTTTTAACATTCACAAGAAGTAAAAAGTGAATTTGGATATTTTCATTGGAGCAAAATTTGAATTTAGATCTATCAGGATGTAAATGAGGATTCAAAAATGATTTCGAAGATATCAATTCACACCCAATTTTATATCGCCATTGGAAATGCGCTAACCATTTTAATTTATGGCGAGTTATCATTTAGGGTGTGTTTGATTGAATTTTTTTTTTTTTATGGAAAATGACCTTTTTCACCCAAATTTTAACTTTTTGGGGATGTTCGATTGCCATTTTTTTTTGTGTAAATATTTTTCAACCATTAAAAATATGCCCATTTTTCCTTTATTTTGAGGAAAACATATTTTTTGGGAGGTGAGTAGGTTTTTTTTTTTTCTCAAAACAAGGAAAATTTTTCTTTTCTATGAGACATTTTTTATGCCAGTCGAACACATCCTTATTATATTACTCACACTTGCATACTAGACAAAAAAAAAAAAAAAAATTAGCATAGAATAACTATTGCAGTCGCCGATTATAAATAGCATTATTTCTCGTTATTTGAAACAATGGAATTAACGATCTACCACATAGTTATCAGACTCGATTCAATCATTGATCCGGATAATCTATCGGGTTATCGAGTCACTAGTTCAACCGAAAATCAATAATTCAACCAGTGGGTTATTGTTGGTTCATACACCCAAACAAAAAATAAAATTTAAGTGAATTTTATATTTTTAGTCTCTCTTCTTTGAAATAGTGAATACTTATTATATACTTATAAATTTAAGTGAATTTTATAATTTTTTGTTGCTCTTTTTTTTTTTTTTTTTTTTTTAAAATAGTGAATATATATAGTGTAGTGTGTGTGTGTGTGTGTTTTGTGACCAATTATATAAACAAAAGTAAAAATGGCAGTGGCTAGCATTAGGGTGTATTATATGGTTTCTTCAAGTTCAAATCTAGATTTTGGTATACATTGTTGTGATGTGGGTCGGGCTAATTCCTAAATTTTATTAAAAATGGGTCAGGTTGAACGATTTTTATTGGTTCTGATCGGTTCATTTGCTTTCCCATCAAAATATACAAATCGGCTCGAATTCGGGTCGATTCGATCTGATCGAATCGATTTTAATAACTATGAGCTGCCACATACGATGACTACTATAATATAAATACCATTATTTTACAATTAAGCTTACATTTGACAATCATTCTTTTAAAACTTTTTACTTCTCATACTCATTTTTAACCACATATTTTTATAATAAAATATTCTTCGCGCAAAAGAACTAAAGATATATTTCATTTTCTCTAACACTATATGTGAATTCCAATAGAAGTCCTTCCATCTCATTGTGACTATTCAATAAGTGAAACACATTAGCTGTTTGTTCTCAAGTTGGGCAGTAAGGGTTGAAGAAGGGTAATCACTCATTCTTAAAATCAGCGTTTTATATTCAAATTTTTTCTACTTTTCAATCACACGTTCTTCAAAAATTTATTATTTAAAAACTCGTCGATTTTATTGGTTCTTGATTGGTTCATATGATTCTTTGGTCAAAATGTACAAATTAGCCAGGCACTCTATCTAGTTTGATAGGTTTCGGGACGATTTGACTGGGTTGGGGCAATTTTAATAACGATGAGCTGTCACGTAACATGACTAATATATTATATATATCATTATATTACATCTAAGCTCGAATTTGACAATCATTCTTTTAAAACTTTTTCTTATTTATATTCATTTTCAATCATACATTTTTATAATAAAATATTTTTTTACATAAATTTAAACTTTTTTACTTTTTAATAATACATTTTTCAAAAATTTGGGGGTTGTTTGAGCCACATTTTTCCAAAAAAAAAAAAAGTATTTTGAAATAGTGTTGTGATGGAGAATGTGTGATTAGAAAATAAAGAAAAGTTTTATATTTGCGTGTAGTATTATTTTATTAAAAAATGTGTGATTGAAATGGTGTCGAATCACTATTGAAAAACATATTTCGATGAAAAAATGGGACTTGAACAAGGACTTACTATTCAAACACTCATTCTTCGAAACAAAAAAGGGCCGGGGGGTGTGTGTCAGACAGGGCTAATTACGATATACAATTTACAAAGGATAATTGGCACAAAACGTCCCTACCTTTCATTTTTTGGCATTTTTGCCCTCATTTCAACCTTTCTTTGCGCTGGACGTCCTTCCGTCCATATTCTGTCAGTTTTTCCGTTAATTAAAGGGTAATTGGCCCAAAACGTCCCTACCTTTCAAGTCTATTGTGGAAAACGTCCTTACCTTTCATTTTTTGGCATTTTTGCCTTTATTTCAACCTTTCTTTGCGCTGGACGTCCTTCCGTCCATATTCCGTCAGTTTTTTCGTTAATTAAATACAAAAATACCTTTTTCTTTCCATAAACAAGGGTAAAATTGTCCTCATCCACTTCACCGCTTTTTCCCGCCATCAACTTAGTCCGTAAGTAACAGTAGCAGCAACATGAATCTGAAAATACTTTAAATGATTAAGTTAAATAAAGAAAAAATATCATGAACACATTATATTTCACAATTCCACAACTACTGTTGCTGTCATCTTGTGTCACTGGAAAAATTTAGAAAGACATATTAAGTGGGTAGTCAATTTATAATGAGTCAATTTAAAATGAGCCATTCATCTTCTCCATTGAGCCAAAAAGAGCCATTCACCATTTTTGCTCATTATAAATTGACTACCCATTTAATATGTCTTTCTAAATTTTTCCAGTGACACAAGATGACAGCAATAGTAGTTGTGGAATTGTGAAATATAATGTGTTCACAATATTTTTTCTTTATTTAACTTAATCATTTAAAGTATTTTCAGATTCATGTTGCTGCTACTCTTACTTACGGACCAAGTTGATGGCGGGAAAAAGGGGTGAAGTGGGTGAGGACAATTTTACCCTTGTTTATGGAAAGAAAAAGGTATTTTTGTATTTAATTAACGGAAAAACTGACGGAATATGGACGGAAGGACGTCCAGCACAAAAAAAGGTTGAAATGAGGGCAAAAATGCCAAAAAATGAAAGGTAGGGACGTTTTCCACAATAGACTTGAAAGGTAGGGACGTTTTGTGCCAATTACCCTTTAATTAACGGAAAAACTGACGGAATATGGACGGAAGGACGTCCAGCGCAAAGAAAGGTTGAAATGAGGGCAAAAATGTCAAAAAATGAAAGGTAGTGACGTTTTTCACAATAGACTTGAAAAGTATGGACGTTTTGTGCCAATTACCCAATTTACAAACTCTGGATCCGGAATTTGATATAGGATCCACTGTAATCCAACCCGATAAAACATTGACATGACGAGTTCAACAATATTACGTGTTAGCGGACAAACCCAAGTCGCAAATCAACGCAGATAAAGTTCGCGCCGGACCCAATTCCCATAACATTCGCCTTTACTCTCTCTAGAGTTTCCACAACCCTCATAATGAATTAACTCTAATAATCCCAATTGAGCTTATCTCACCCTAATATCAAATCCCTTGTTTCTTCCCCATGTATAGTAATTAAATTTATCAAGAAATGTGCAAAAAGTACTGTTTCTAAGATTTCTCAGTAATGTACAGATCTGTACACCTCTTGGTCTTCGAAGGTTAGTTTTGGAATGATGATTTTGACGTTGTGGGATTGTTGTACTTTTGCTGATCTCTAGATCGATAATTTTATATATTTAGGGGGATTTTTTGTCAAAGATGGGAGCTTTAGTTTTGGGACTGTTTATGAACATTTCTTTTGAGCCGTACATGGATTAATTTGTTAATGCTATGTAGCTCATAATACTGGCAGGATTTTCGTCGAAATTTTTTAAACCTTTTCTTTTTCTAGGTATCGCAGTTTGATTGCTGTGTGTTAAAGTGTAGTTTTAAGAGAAATTTTGTGGAGGGCATATTGTTCGGTGAGATCCATTCGAGTCGGATTTGCCCATTAATCATTGATATCAACTGTGTATAGAGAAATATCTGGTTTGGTGCTCATATTAGTGTTTGTAAATTATGTCATTTAAGAGTATACTTCAGGATATGAAGGGGGAGTTTGGGAGCATATCTCGAAAAGGGTTTGATGTGAAGTTTGGTTATGGTTTGAGGTCAAGGTCTCTCCGGGTAGTTCAGGATAGTTCTATGACTTCAACAGATGCTTTGAAACAGAGTTGTTGGGCCAATATGCCACCGGAGCTCTTGAGGGATGTGTTGATTCGGATTGAGGAGTCCGAGAGTACATGGCCCCCAAGAAAGAATGTGGTTGCCTGTGCTGGTGTTTGTAGGAGCTGGAGAGAGATCATGAAGGAAATTGTCAGAACCCTGGAGGTCTCTAGCAAGCTAACTTTCCCCATTTCCCTGAAGCAGGTTCGGTTCATTGAGCATTTGTTGTACTTTTAGACTATTCTTATTTCCTGATTTCGCTTTTATGCGCATGAACTTGCTACCTGTATTGGGATATTCCATAATTCATGAATTCAATTTATATTCCGTCAACGAGAATTAAGGAGTGAATTCCTTTGTTGGTTAATGTGCTTGTATTCATTGAATTCATTGCCATAATTTTCCAATAGTGGGATTGGAGGATCATTTAAGTACCATTCTGATTTGCCATCCATGATTACAAATGAAAAGTGGTTAAATACATCTCCTCCTCCCTATTAATTAGCGAAAGTCTTTCACATTGGGTTATTTTAAATAATTATATTGGTGAGATTGTTCTTAATATTCTAAATGTTTCTCAATGCTTGATGGCAATGATAATTTTCTAATAGTGGGATTGGAGGATCATTTAAGTACCATTCTGATTTGCCATTCATGATTACAAATGAAAAGTGGTTAAATACATCTCCTCCTCCCTATTAATTAGCGAAAGTCTTTCACATTGGGTTATTTTAAATAATTATATTGGTGAGATTGTTCTTAATATTCTAAATGTTTCTCAATGCTTGATGGCAATGATCATTTCAAGCATCAAACTTTCTATAAATTCTATGCAAAAAGTGTAAATGTGATGGGTTCAACAAACTCGCTATAAACACTATACAAAAAAGTGAAGTTAAATGTTTGAGTAGCCATTAAACTTTGGTACATGTCATTGCTTACTCACTGTCCTTTAAAACTTATCCTATTGGCCACTTAACTTTACTCTATCCAACTCTATTGGTCACAGGATGGAAATCATTAGTAAAGTTGTCTACTTGGCTGACGATAATGTGATGTGGCACATTAAATGGTAACTCATGTGTCTTGTCAATGCCAAGTAAGTAGTGACAAGCGCGCCTTTTAACTTTGGAGAGAAAATTAAACACGCTTTGTCTCAAATATTATACCAACATTGTTCTCTTTGGAATTGAATAAAATTCCCCCCAAAATCAATGCCAAGCCCTAGGCAAACCTGAATCAAAGCAGATCCGGCTTGAAAACACAAAACCCATTTAAAAAAATCTAAATTTATATGCATGCATACATACATAGAAACGCAAGCATAAACACGCATATGTATAAATAATATATACGAAAATGTATGAAATGATGGAAGAGAATGGGGATCGGACTTCTTGATTGGCCATTTCTTCTTCTGCTCAGATTTCTTGATTTTTTTGTGGGCTTTTGATTTGAAGAAATGAGAAAGATGGTTCTTGGCATTTGGAAACAAATGAAATCAGCTCAGCAAATAGATTTGGGGTTTCTGTTATTGGGTTAATTGATTCATGTGGTTGAAGAAGACATGATTTGGGGTTAATTTTTTTCTCAAAAGTCAAATACACATTTTGTTCTGTTTACTTGGTGTTGGTGTGGCGCCCAAGTTATCATTTAACGTGTCACATCACATTATCGTCAGCCACTAGGCAAGTTTACTAACGGTTTCCATCAATGAAGTTGGACAGAGTAAAGTTGAGTGGCCAATTAGATAAGTTTTAAAGGACAATGAGTAAATCGTGACATGTACCAAAGTTCAATGGTTACCCAAACGTTTAACCCCCAAAAAGTGTATCTAATCTGTTGTGGTCAATCTTCTTAAGGATCTCTGAAAAAGCACGTTGAAATTATTTAGTAGACAAACTTATCAATGTTTTATAAATACAACAAAACGACAAACTAAGCCTTTTTCCTATAATCTTGGAGTTATGTTATCCTTTTTATTTTTATTTTGAGGTAGAATAATGCAATCAGGGGATCTCATTAAATATCTACACTCTTATCTTTCCTTAACAATTCGTCCTTCTTTGTGTGATCTCATCGCTACTATTCACACCCATTTTTATCTTAAATGCTCTTCATTTAGTGTAGATCTCTAGTTACTATATCGCCACTATGCACATCCTTGTATTTCTTGTCTTCCTGTAAGTTAAAGATTGACCATGTTTGTCGAAGTTTTCAACATGGTTTTTCCTACAATTTTTTTCCTTGTCTATTTCTTTCTATAAACAAGGCTAGTTCTGTCAGTTGAAGAAATTATAAATATCTGAGGGTGATACTATGTTTATCTCTGTTACACTTAGTGATGTTGAATGTTGAGAGAATTAAAGGAAATAGGTTTCAATCGTATTTGTAACTCGAGCTAGGTTGAGTATCAACATGTTTATAGTTCTTTCAAAGTTGGGTCAGAAATAAGGAAGCTTAACTTGGAAAGTTTTAGTAACTTGTATGGATGTAGACATTGATTTCTAGTTTACCAGCGGATGATTTATTTTCATATTGCTTTTGTCATGCATTGCAATGAAATAGAAGAGTTCGTGAATTTACACCTTTATTTTCTAAACTTGTAAAAAAGGAAATCCAACCGATAATTTGAAGTTGAATACTACTTTACTAGAATAAGATGAGCTAAACCTATTCTGTCTAAAAATCCTACTTAGCTAAATATGGTCAGCCGGTATTAAGAATTTGGTTTTTACTCCATATGAACAATAGATGTGGTTTAGTATGTGTTATCTTCGGAAATTATGAGATTGATAGTGTACAAAGTTGGAGGGTACATGCGGTTTTATGCTGTTTCTTATCTATCTTCCCGAATGTCTATACTTTTTGAATAGTTGCAATCTAGCATGATATGGCCTTTGTGCATGTGTATAACAAAAGTGATTTAACTGAAATAATTTCATGTCTAGAAATGTGGTATACAAATTATAATTTTTTAAATCAAATTCCAAAATATGAAAAACAATATTAAACATCCTCTTTTAATTTAAAGGATCCGAGACGCATCCCATATATTTTTCTTTGTCATCTCACATTGACACAGGCACTTCCTCCAAAATAGAGAGTTCGAGCAACTTGTGTTGGCAATTCGTTTTAGGTCATCTTTTGTCATTGTAACATGTTTCCTAAAAAATCAAAATATTAGTTACCACTTAACTGATTCTTCTCTAAGTTGATCCTTTATGAGACATCGTTTAATTGGCTTGAAATAAATAGGATTTGGCAGTCCCATTAAGAGTTTCTCCTTGTTATTTTCTGCTGCAGAATTTTACTAATTGATGCATTTCATTTGTTGTTTTATTTTCTGTCCCTTTCTTGTGCGTACTGAAAAATCTTTCATTGTTATGTCTGCAGCCTGGTCCAAGAAACACCCCAGTTCAGTGTTTCATAAAACGGGATCGTAGTAACCAAACATATCGCCTTTACCTCAATTTGAATCAAGGTGAATGCCTGCAGATATTTCCGTGCATTCTCAATTTATTTTACACTTCCATTTGTCTATCTAACAATTTAAGTATATAATTAGAATATCAAGGTCCATTTTATGCCTAATATGCATTTTGCACCCTTTCGTCTTTTGGCAGCTTCTAATGATGATGGGAAATTCCTACTTGTTGCTCGGAGATGTAGACGACCTACGTATACAGATTACATAATATCTCTAAATGCTGACAATGTGTCAAAGGGAAGCAGCACATACATTGGGAAGTTGAGGTAAATCGACTTGTACACACATTATTTCTTCATCAATGTAATTGCTGATTGAAATTTCATCATTTTTAACAATGGCAGATCTAATTTTTTGGGAACCAAGTTCATAATTTATGACGCACAGCCACCAAATGCCGGAGCCAGAGTTGCTAAATCTCGTTCCACAAGGTTGATTGGAATGAGACAGGTCTCTCCCAGGGTCCCTGCTGGGAACTATCCTGTGGCGCACATTTCGTATGAGTTGAACGTCTTGGGTTCAAGGTGAGAGATAAGTCCCTCTGGCATAAATATCTTAAGATGACATTATAAAAGGAACTGAAAGATGACTAGCATTCTTAAACTTGTTTTGTTTTGAAAAAGAATTGAGCAGTTCTCATTTTTTGTCTATTGATAAATATTGCTGTGATATGCATTGCTCTTTTAGTATATGCCTTTTATAATATGTGGGGTGTGATACGGTTCTGAAGGATGAATTGGACATGAACAGTTCAAATGAGATTATATTCTTCAGCTGAAATCTATTTTTTTCTTGCTAATGTAAGTATATATTGCGGATATAGGGGTCCGAGGCGGATGCAGTGTGTCATGGATGCTATACCTGCTTCTGCTGTTGAACCTGGAGGTGTGGCTCCCACACAAACTGAATTTCTGACTGGAAACTTAGATTCCTTCCCATCCCTACCGTTTTTCAGATCAAAATCAACTCGTACATATAGTTTCCAGTCTGAATCTTTGTCGCCTGAAAGAGATGAAAGGCTAGTTTTGAAAAACAAGGCACCTAGATGGCATGAGCAACTCCAATGTTGGTGTCTCAATTTCAATGGACGTGTGACGGTTGCTTCTGTGAAGAACTTTCAGCTTGTTGTATCAATTAGTAATGGATCCGGTGGACAAGAGCTCGAGAATGTTATTCTCCAATTTGGGAAAGTGGGAAAGGATGTGTTCACCATGGACTATCAGTATCCAATATCTGCTTTCCAGGCATTCGCCATCTGTCTCAGCAGCTTTGATACCAAAATTGCCTGCGAATGACTTCAGGTTCTATGCTACATCCTTAATGCCTATATTGAAATGGAAAAAACTGAAATTTACTAATTCTTTTACTTCTGGTATTTAATTGCATCTCTATCTTAAGGCAAAATACTTGGCCCAAAAAAAAATGGTCTTATGTTACCATAGTTGATAGCAGTGACGAATCTAGGATTAGGGCTACGTTTGAACTAGATTGACAAGAACTATACTCGAGTTTTCCCAAAATTTTTAATTTTTTTATTAAAAGATTTTGTCTGCAATTATGCATTGAATTTTACAAACTTGGGTGCCATACGCCCCCATCTATCTGCACCTGGTTGATGGTCCAGCTGTCTACTCAGTCACACCTAGGCTTAGGTGATATCGCCACAGCTATATAGTGCCATTTTATTAACAGCTGCCATTTGATATGTAGGCCCTATTTGATAGCCATTATTGAGAAAAAATTATGTCTTGAGTATTTTTTAGAGAATGTGTGGTTAAAAACTAAGGAAAATTTTGGGTTTTCGTGCAAAATATTTAATTATATTAATGTGGTTAAAATGAGTATGAGAAATAAAGAGTTATGTTTTAAAGGTAGACAAACAGGGACTTAACCAACTACCAATAGTTATTAGCTCTCTCAAGGTTGGTAATCTATTAATAAAAAGCATTTTAATACTCAGAATGCTTTAAATTTAAGGCTCTCTTAACTCATATTTTGAACCTTGCAGGGCCAGCTTCGGAGGCAATATGAGCTGCATGAATATGATTTCGGCAAGCTTCAATATCTGCCTTTTTTTCTTTATTGATGTGTGGCTCTTTAATTCAGCAGGACTTTTCCTTTTCTTCCCCCCCCCCCCCCCCCCCCCCTTTTTTTTTTTTTTTTTTTTT
>NW_019263365.1:514098-538808 GCF_002742605.1 Olea europaea var. sylvestris
CCCTTTTTTTTTCCCTTTTTTGGTACTTTTGGTTTTAATTTTTCTTCCTGTATAACTGCTTGTCTCATGCACTCCTAGCTATTTGGCTGTGTGATTTACAACCTTGTTCTTCTCTACCAGTTATCTTCTGGAAATTAGTTTTCACAATTGTTACCTCAATGAAAGTTGTCATGGATTGCAGATTTTTGCCATCTTATACAGAAAGTGGAGTAAATCTTCTATTTTTACCTCTAATCAATTTTATATCATCTAAAAATTAGCTTTCTTTGTGTGATTTCTGAACATAACATTCTGAGGTTATACTCTCAACTGGATAGGTTCAATTACGACCGAGAATCCCCATGTCCTAAGTTGGCGACTTCCATTGCACTTTGAAAGGCCCCAAGAGGATCATGTCATATTGATGCATATTTTGTTTATTCCTTTTATTTCTTATTTTTGTTCGTTGTTTTAAACTAGTACATGAGCATTTCGTACTCGATTCTACTTTCTTTAGATTGTTATTTTGCCAAATTTGCTTCGAACTCTTTACTTTGAAAGAGGAGAATCCTTAGCTACCGCAGTCCGCTCCTCCCACACATAATAATAAACAATTCTAAGAGAAGTTTGGTTTGTAATTCTTGACCATCAATGTTGGACAAGAAACCTGTCATCCTGTAACTATTGTTATGAACTATACCTACGGTAGAACTGGAAATTTGATATAAATTTGCACTTCTTATATTTATTACGCATTATTTGATTACTTTTGTCACACGTTTAATTGGTTATAATTTTAATCTTAACAATTATTGGTTAACTATGATGAAAATTTTCAGTAACTGGTCAGAGTATCCAAAAATTGTGTTTCAAAAGACAACTCAATGAAATAACATATCTTGATGGAAAATATATGTTCAAAAAGATTACAGTAATAAATATGACTTTAGGATTTTCAGCCAAATGAGTTCAAGACTAAGAATGGTTCTAGACTAAGAAGCACTAACACAGACACGAGTGTTTGACGCGATATGCGTCTATCAACAGCTATTAAAATATTGTTTTTCACTTATTTTAATTTAATAGTCTAATCGAAGTAATAATTTTTTTATGTTTATTGCATCATATATATAAGTTTGATTTTCTAATGGTAGGTGAAATGGTTAAAAAAATTAATTTACATAAAATTTTACATGTTGCTTTGTTAAAGAATAAACTTGGGAAAAAAAAATTAAGGATATGTTTGAACCATATTATTTTAAAAAAATGTATTTTGAACTAGTAGATTGATGGAAAATGTGTGTTAAAAATTAAGGAAAAATTTTGAATTTGCATGTAATATTATTTTATTGAAATGTGTGAAATTGAAATGATATCAATCATTATTCAAGAGTGTGTGTGTGTGTGTTTTTTTTTTTTTTTTATGCTATAAAAGAAATTTTACAAAATGCATTAAATGTTATTGGGCCCAACAGTGAGAATACATTGATATACATCCACAACTTTTCATTTTTCAGTCAAACAACTCTTTTCACTTTCTTCTTTTGTTCTTCTTCATAAGCTCCTACTTTCTTCTTCCTTCTTCACCGGTTCCATTTTTCTTTTCTTTGTTCTTCTTCTGCAGTCTTTCTTACCATAGTCAATCACCGTCTTCTTTCAACCAAATGCATTTCTTCATCTCCGACACGCCGCCAGGAACTTCGACATAGGTTGGCGACGTGTCGAAAATGTACCGATGTCCGATACATGTTGAACGCCGACAACATGTCGGTGCTTCCAAGATTCTAGAATATTCCATAATATTCTACTTAAGTTTCCTACAATTTCACATATTTAAAAGACTTAAATTTGACCTTAATTTCTCATTTGCCCAAAATTCATTTTGAACAACTAAATTAACATGGTCTATTCATAGTGTAGTACATGTTCAACCTTCAAATCTCCATTGCCAACTAACGATTTCCACTTAAATAGTCAATCAAAAGAAGTTTATAAATCAATTTCCAACATGTTAGTCAATGGGCGTCAATATAATTTAGTGATGGCAACGGGACGGGTCCGAGGTGGGACGGGTGCTCCAACCCCGCCCCACCCTACCTTGCCTTAAACAGGGTGGGGCGGATCGAGGTAGTTTTTTGCCCCGTTTACTGCCCCCATTTAATTTTTTTTTTATTTACACATTTTCAAAATTTCGAGTTATACTATTAAATTATAAAATACAAATTCAAAACAAATAATACTCAAATTAACATCAATATTCAAAGAAACACTCGAAAAGACAATATAAAAAAGAAAAATCATGGGGTGGGTTCATGCGAGGGCAGGTTTTTTTGCCCCATTCAGTCTGGAGCGGGATAAATTGTCATCTCTATTCTTAACAACTCAAGTTGTGAGCCCACTGGGTTACTGCTGCTGGATCACGTGGATGATTCTTGGGCCAATAACATTTGTTGGTCCTTTTGACACTTCATGTGGTTGTTGGGCTTTGGCCCAGATTCTAATTTGGTCTACTTTCTTTGAATTTTAGCTTTCCAATATTTCCCTTTTTCCATTTTTTGCCCAGCCTTTTCTTAGCCATTTTTCAAGGTTAGGGTTTATGATTTCCTATTAATTCTTCCCTGTTTAAATTTTTCTTCGCTGCGCTGGTCATGGAAGCAAGGCTGATCTTCCGGTGCCCTCTCTTTTCACGTTATGCTCTAAAATGAAAGCTGTGTAATTGCCAAGAAAGCGGATTTGGTTGCTCTGCGCTCGTTGCTTAATTAGAGTTTGATTTTATTTCGTTAATGATGAAATCTTCATCTGTGGCATGAAATTGCAGCAAATTAGAAGCACTTTCACCAAGTCACTGCTTAAGCTCAATTGCCTTCTGAAAGACCTCAATCACTCCCAAAAATACTGGGATGCGCTCCACCTCTTCCAACAAATCCATTCTACCTACCACTTGGAACCTGACCATTATACCTTATCGACTGCCCTCGCTGCCTGCAGCAACCTTCGTGATGTATATGTTGGTTCCCAAATCCATGGCCACGCCATCAAGTCCGGCTTCAATGAATTCCCTCATGTCTCAAATACTCTGCTTTCCCTTTATGCAAAGTCATGGGATATAGCGTTGGTCAAAATGGTTTTTGATGAAATACAAAGACCGGATATTTATTCGTGGACCACATTGTTATCCGCTTGTATGAAGCTTGGTGAATCGGAGTACGCTTTTTGGATGTTTGATAGAAGTCCGCAAGAAAATGTTGCAATTTGGAATGCGATAATAACTGGTTTCGCGGAAAATGGACTTGATGAGGTTGTATTTAATCTTTTCCAGAAAATGCATGTGTTGGGTGTAAAACATGATAATTATACTTTTGCTAGTGTTTTGAGTTTGTGTTCTTTAGAGATGTTGGATTCTGGAAGGCAAGTGCATTCATTGATTGTGAAGACTGGGTTTTTAGTAAGATCTTCAGTGATTAATGCTTTACTTACTATGTATTTTAACTGCAGAAGTATTACAGATGCATATGGAGTATTTGAGGAAACGAGAGGTGGACTGGGAGATGAAATAACTTACAATGCAATGATGGCTGGTCTATCAAGCATGGAAAGAGGTGACGACGTCTTGTTAATTTTCAAAGATATGCAAAATTCTGGTTGGAGACCAACAGAATTGACTTTTGTGAGTGTCATAAGTGTGTGTTTGTTGTCTAGAGTTGCTACTCAAGTACATGGCCAAGCTATTAAGATGGGTTTTGAAGACTTTACGTCTGTGAGTAATGCAGCAATAACCATGTATTCTAGCTGTGGGGACTTGAATGCAGCTCGCATGGTTTTCATGAGAATAAAAGAGAAGGATATTGTGTCATGGAATGCAATTATAACAAGCTATGCTCAAGAGAGTTTGAGTGAAGATGCAATCCTAGCGTACCTTCAGATGCAAAGGGACGACATTGAACCCGATGAGTTTACAATTGGAAGCTTATTAGCGAGCTCCAAGCTGCTAGTGGTTGTTGAGATGATTCAAGCTAGCGTAATAAAAAAAGCACTTAACTTGAAAATTGAAGTTTCAAATGCATTGCTTTCTGCCTTTTCTAATCTCGGGGAACTGAACCAAGCCAATAAACTGTTCCATGAAATGTCCCAAAGGAATTTGATCTCTTGGAATACATTAATTTCTGGGTTTCAATTAAACGGATTGCCTGTATGCGGTTTGCAGCAATTTTATGAATTGCTTCTATCGGGATTGAGGCCTAATGTTTACACCCTTTGCCATGCTTTGAGCATTTGTGCCAGCATTTCGGATCTACAGCATGGAAAACAGCTTCACGGATACATTCTCACATCTGGGTATTTTTCGCAAATTTCTCTGGGCAATGCACTCGTTACTCTGTATGCTAAGTGCGGAGCTTTGAGTTGGTCCTTGAAAGTTTTTCAGACAATGATTGAAAAAGATATAATATCTTGGAACTCAATAATATCTGCCCATGCACAGCATGGACGAGGCAAGGAAGCTATTGAATGCTTTGAGGCTATGCAAGATTCAGGTGGAATCATACCCGATAAAGCCACCTTTACTGCAGTTCTTTCAGCTTGCAGCCATTCAGGTTTAGTTGCTGATGGCATTAGGATATTCAGCTCAATGGTCCGTACTTATGGTCTGGAACCTGAAGTACACCATTTTTCTTGTGTTATTGACCTGTTAAGTCGAGCTGGATTTTTGGATATATCGGAGAGACTAATTAACATTAAGGATATCAACATTGATCCCAGTGTCTGGTGGACGTTATTCAGTTCTTGTGTTGCTCATGGTAATCTAGAATTGGGAAGTATTGCTGCAAGATTTCTTTTAAATACTGAACATAATGAGCCAGCAGTTTATGTTCTCTTGTCAAATCTTTATGCTAACGCAGAGAAATGGGAAGAGTCGGCCGCTGTGAGGGAATTGATGAGGAGATATGGGGTAGTGTAGGTGAAAAATTCGAAAAAATTATCTTTAACAGAGTTTATCGGAGAGGATTTCTGGGTTAGGGCACCGGACGCAACAGCGGCTGCTCGCGATAGGGCTTTGCTTAAGTATGGTGATGAGTCGAAAATGTAAAGGGTTATTAATTAGTGGGCCATTTTGTTCTGTATTTATTGGGCTTGAAGCCCACAACAGCGCTATATGCGTGATTTAAAGTTCAGAAAAATTCACTTTGTGCAATCCCTTTTTTTTTTTTTTAAAGAATAATCTTATTCGCAATCATTTATGGCAGTTGTTCTACGTATGACATGCACATGACAGGTGATATATTGGCATCACAATTTTTTTTGTTATATCATATTTTAATTAGAGTTAAACTCCTCAATCTTTGCTCAATATAACAATTATTTTCTTAACTTTTTTTCGTCGAATTCTTATCTTTAAGCTTCCATTAACTAATATATCTTATCATTGATGAAAATTTATATCAAAATATTTTGTTTTCATGCTTCAAAATGAGATAAAACATATTTTTTTGCACTCTTTTATTTATTCATTTTTTAAAAAATATGATGGGAAGATAAGATTTTTACGCCATTTCGACAGACTTTTGGATATTAAATTTGTTATCAAATGTAAAATGTGTAAACTAATCAAAACTTTGAGAATAAAAATGACATGAAAAATCGATAGGAATATAAATGTTATAATAAGTGAAGATTAAGAACTTTAAATGCAATTAAAATATAACGCGAGAAATAAAAAGAGTATCGCTATTTACATCCACAGTTTTTATATATACATCCACTTTTAGAAATATAATTATATTATATTTTTATCTTGTACAAATTTACCTAAATAGACATATATAAAATTAAAAAATATATATATTGTTCTAACGTCATCCATTAATATTTATTTTTATACATTTTTTTAGAGTTTGTATTTAACTAAACTTTTGAATAAAAAAATAACATCTTCATCTAAAATCATAAAACCCTAATCATAAAATATCCTCTTGAACGGAAATTTAAAAAAAAAAAATCAACACATTATTAGAATTATAATTCTTTCATGATATGAAAATTGAATATTAGTTTTTATGTTTTTTTGTATTGGTTTGACAGATGAAATATACGAGAAATTTCAAAATAAATTTCAATACTTGTCCAAATATTCTTACATCACAAAAAGAAACAAACTTAAAATTATCAATCGAAATACAAACAACCGAAGGATTGGACGTCAAGCACACAATCGATGAAATAGATCCGGCCCAGGGTCACCCTTCATTAATTCCTCCTAAATTGCATTGATTTATCCTAAATATTTCATTTTAATTGGATTTTGTTATTCACCATGTACGAGAATCCCCGCTAACCATTCAGCCATGGATGCAAAGACACACAGCACAAGAAAATGATCTATTGGCAGTAATTCGTTGTCGGGTCTGGAAACACTACTTATTGGGTTCGAGCTTATGAGCTAAAAAGGGGGGAAAAAATAATAATAAAATTGATTAACATATGATTTTAGGAAGGATTTGTTTGGTTGCTTGAGTGGCATACGCTTGATAGAATCCTATAAATTTGAGAAAGAGATTTACTAACATTTATAACTAAATATTAAAGCAACGATATGACAATATAAAAAAATGAAAAGTAAGAACCAAATTAAATGTTGATAGTGATCGGACGAATGTAATATTTTTAAAATTTTTGAAATTGTATTAGGAATGTATTTATAATGGGATGAATATATAAAATTTGTATGAATTTATAATGTTTAAATGAATAAATTTAATAACGACAATATTGGAATTTGACGTGTATGAAAATAGTAATTTTCTAAAATTTTAATATTATATATATATATATACTTTAATTTATTTGTATGTTTTTAAATTTAAATTGCACACATTTATACAATAAAACATTTTGCACGTAAATTCATTTTTTTTTAAATTACAAATTTTTCTAAAAATCACTATTCAAAACATGATTTTTCCCATTTAATGATCGTCAAACAGGACTAAATGTTTGAAGTTATTATTTAAGTTAAAATTTTCAAAATATACTTGCTTGACTTCACATTAAATCAAGTTCGTTCCATTATTATTTACCTCCCTGAGCAGCTGAGGGGCCGGAGGTTCAGGGACGAGGATATAGTCTGGCGCAAGCTGGGACACCTCGTTAAAAAAAAAAAAAAAAAAAAAGTTGGTTCCGTTATTGTGGAAATTTGATTATGCATATAGACTTTACTAAATTATTGGCTGGATTCTAGAACCGACATGTTACTAATGTTCGTTTTGCACGCCTTTCTTATATTTTCAAAAGGTCTGTGCCTCGTAAAAGTCAAATTGGTTATGTTATCCTCAAATATAGGTGTCAAGCACTTATTGCCAACCTAATTCAATTTTGCGTTATTCGTGAGAGGGGAGAATTTAGCTATCGTTTAGACCACATTATCTACAGCTTGTTTGAGAGTGATTTTTCACCTCAAAAAATTAATTTTTTGATCGTTATTTTACTATTTTAATCGTAAAGTTTGACTTCTTTTCTCACAAGTGGCCCTACTTTCTCCTAACGATCAGAAAATCAATTCTCAAAATCGCTTTCAAACAGGGCTCTAATTTTATTTTATTTTAATATAGAATTCATTTTCAATAATACATTCTCCTAATAAAATATTTTACATGTAAATTTATTTTTTTCCTATTTTTTAACTGTACATTCACCAAAAATTCAGTATTACAGAACTCATTTTCAACAAACAACGAGGCTCAAACATGGTTTTAATCAAAATTGACATAAAATTCCTAACAACCCAACTTGTTAATTTCAAACAATTAGGTTAATTTATACTATCTTCCTATAGTTTTATACCGATATTTTAAATTAAAGTTTGGTTAAATTCACACGTTTTGGTTTCCTAACTTTGGACTTCATTTTTTTCCACATTTTGGCAGGCCTACACAAATTGACCAAGATCTCATGTTTCTTCAGTCCATTACTTGTATTAAAGATTATCTTTCCAATTACGAACTTAATCACGCAATTAGGCTCGTGATTTGACGAGTGTTTATCCGAAGAAAATCATGTGGTTAGATGTATTTGACAACGTAAACTTAACATTCAAGTTTGATAATATGAGGATTCGGTAAGTTTCAACTTTTGTCGTTCTTGAAGATATGATTTTGAAAAAATTGTCAAACCAAACGACTTTTTTTTAATCTATGCTTGACTTTGAGTAGTTCTTTAAATTTAAATTTTAGTTCGAGTAAAGTTAAAAATAATGGTTCAGTTCTTAAACAGTTGACACAGAAAACTTTATTATTATTATTATTATTATTATTATTATTTAAATGTAAAAAAATTAGATATCCAATAAAATGAAAACAACAATTTACCGGATTCAGGAGGAGACCCACCCCGCTCGATGCCGGAACCCCCAACCGAACCGGATGCCTCTAGTCGGGAATGGGTTCATGGTCCCTACTCCATTTAAGTTATTTTTAAAAATAATTTTTTTTTTTTACAAAAAAGTTTCAAACTTTGCATCATATTCATATTGAAAACATCTTATTCATGAATAAAAAGAAGAGAAAAATACATACACGGATCAGGATCGTTCTTGCTTAAGCGGGGATGCGACGAGGAAATCCTCGGCTAACAGGCTAGGGAATGTGGTCCATGTCTTGAGCCCATTCCGTTGTCGTTCCTAACCAAGGAAAGGTAAAGATTTATGTTAAACGTCAGAATATATTATACCATTTAATTTAAAGAATATGAGTTATTTTTTATCTATGAAAAAAAATGTAATGGATAAGGTAAAAATTGGCCATCCCAAACTCAATCTTCAATTCAATATGCTTAATGTCCTAACTCTTGCCCCAACCTCGTGCATCTCTAACAAAGTTCGCAATTTGACACAACCATATCAATGAAACTCAAAGTACAACCTCGAGATCATATTCGAGATCTAGATATAACCTCAAGGTCAACTTGTAACTTCAAGCTTGAGGTTTGAATCACTACCTATCGTGATCCACTAAGAATTTGGAGCCCTATTATATCTCAGTTAAGCAAACACAACTCGCTTAAACTTTTACCTCAATTACATTGGAACTCCTGAAGTCTAATAGGAGTCTTGAATTATTAGATGCACGAGGTGTTACAATGTCCTAATCCTTTTAGGATTGCACCTAAAAGTACTATAAATACATGATTTAGGTTTATTATTAAGGTACACTTTACGTTATTCAGCTTATGGCATCTAACATATATTCTCTCGACGTGAACTAACACAAGACTCGAATGTGCGATAAGGTCACATTTCAAAGTCATTGTTTTGGATATTCGAAAGTTTAGATCGAGGTTGAACCTATCTTAGTAGTCTGGGGTAAAGTCTTAAAAATTATTTAACATAGAGATCTTTCTAATTTATTTTTATTTTTCTAAAAAGAAAAAAGAAAAAGGAAAAAAGTAGCGCTAGTATCTTCGTCATTATCATTTTCAAAATGCAAGAGCTTCAAAAGTACAATAATTTAAGAAAGTGATCTTTCTAATCTTTCTTTTTGTTTTTGGTGAACAGCATTAAGAATTATATGATCAAGGTTTGATGAAATTTACACGTTTTGTTTCTCTAAGTTGGGGCAATTAGTCTTGTAAGTAATAGTGTTGATTTGACAAGGGTTGATCAGAGGATAATCATATCATTAGATTATTTGACAAAATTTTTTAGGTAACACATGTTTGGTACTATGAGGATTAGGTAAATTACAACTTTTTTCATCCATGAAGATATGCCAAGAATCTTAAATCACGTGATTTTGATAGATTTGTCAAATCAATCGATTTTATTTGTTTATTTATTTTTTAAATCTAGCTCTATAACACCTAGTAAGGCTCGACCCAAGGCTCATTTTCGAGTGTTGACCCGAGCTCGAGCTGACGGTGTTAGCCACACCAGCACAGGCCGTGTCTTGAAAAGTAGCTACCTGTTTAGAAAGGCATTTTCTAACAGCTGCCTTTATAAAAATGAACCAAAAAAAAAAAAAAAGAATTTTAGAGAAAAAATGAGTCAGTTCGGCTTGGAAAGGTCCAAGCCGAGCTCTATATTTTTAATCGAGCTTTGGCTTGATTCTACTCTAACAAAAAATGTTCGATCCGTTTTTACTCGAGCCACAAAATTCGACTTGGCTCGACTCATTTATATCCATAGACTTAAGAGGAGACTTTAAAAAAATTGTAAAACAACCCAACATTCAATAAAATAAAAAAGAAAATTTATGTTACAAAAACTATCTTTTATATTAATCATGAATGGGGATGGCAATGATATGAGAAAGCTCGATCTGGAAGGGGATTCAAACCAATATCCCGACCCCAGCTAAAATAGGGATGGGACGGGACGGGATCATAATCTCTTCTCCATTTAAATTTTTAAAAATAAATAAATGAATGTAGCAGTAAATTTCAAATAACGTATCCATAAATAAAAAATATAAGTTAAAAAAGCGACACACCTTATTTTTGCTTAAGTAGGGATAGAGACGGATGGTAAGAAAAAAATTTCGATGGGGTTTCTGACTTTATTGCAATTTGTAACCTTGAAAAAGTGAAGATTTTATGTTAAAAATCAAAATATTCATTCAACTAAAAGTTAAAATCAATTATACCATAAAAATTTAAGATTATGAATTATTTCTTATCTATGTAATATATATATATAGTAATTTGCACGAAATGTCTATACTTTTCATTTTTTCGTATTTTCACTCTTATTTTTATCTTTTCATTGTGGAAATTATTATTTTCATCCAATTTTTCAATTAAAAAAATGTAAAATGGGTCCATTGCTAAGGTAAGAATTGATCTTCCCAACTCAATTATCATTGTATTCCATCAGGCCGTGAAGTTTAGCAAAGTTTCTAATGGAATGGAAAAAGTAGGTGAGGATTGTCCAATATTGGCGGTGGGCCCCCCAGTCGGACCCATTCCTGAGGTAAATTTTACTATGACCACTGTAGTTGTGCTATGTGTACTCGATGACAATTAGACATATGGAAGGGGACTCACGCTGAATAAAAAAATCGTGGATCCCCTCTCATGTGAGTACATTGTCAATCGGGATTGTTAACCCCGATTGTACCAGAAGAATAATTCATGGCCACTGTGATCTTACAACTTTGTTCTCGGCTCTCAACTGATTTTAATAGGATGAATTTTCTTAAATAGGAAGAAATATATATATATATATTATTTATTTATTTATTTATTTATCAATTGTATGTTTTTTTCTTGTCTAAACCAAAGAGTTTTCTCCTTTTTCATTTCTTTAAAAATTTCGAATTTTAAAATTTTTGAATTTCTCCTTGACATGTACATATAACGGTACTAGAAAGATTTAAATGACAAAAAATGTAAGAAAATTAACTTACAAAGTTTTATTTATAAACTTTTGTACATATTGAAAGACAAAAACTAAAAGAAGGCATGGAGGCACAATAGATGAGACGGCCAAGTTAGTTGAGTTGATCCAGTATTTTGACAGAAGGATAAATTTTAATAAAATATTTATTTAAAATATATATATATATATATATATATATATAAGTAAATAATTAAATTACTTTAACGAATATATAAAAAATTATTGTTTGGAACTTTAGGTACATGTTGGGCTAAGCCTAAAAATAAGTTACTTTTAAGTGATTTTTTTATTTTTGCACATTAAAATTTTTGCCACATTCGAGGTAGGACAGGTTATTTTGACATCTCTAAATAAATCTTATTTTACATCATACTTATTTTTACAGTTGATGAATAATGTGAAAAAAAAAATGCTCATAACAAAAAATTATTGTGAATTTATGCACTTTCCTCTTGGATAAAACCATTTGTACATCACATTTTCTGCATCGTGTTTGATATAATCATTATTGTCAATATTTGATTGTTGAAAAAATTATTATTATTAAATTATCAAATAATGTATTATCACGTGGCGGAGTATAAGACTTAGTGTACACTACAATATACCTTTTTTTTTTTAAATTAATCTATTTATAGACTTTTGATGTACATAATGGATTATACGTTTTTCACATGAAAATGATTTACATATAATAAAATATATGTGGGATTCCCTTCCATGTGAGGGGATGCAATGCGTGCACAAGAAATGTACATGTACCGTCACTATTTTCTTTTATTCATTGCCACTCCTGTGAAGCCTGTTTAGGCTTTGGATTCTCTGCCCTTATGTAGACTACCTAAAAGCTTTTAAACTTTGGATGCATTTTCACTTTTAACACTTTTTATATATGCAAAGATACTATTTTAAAATCATGTGAATTAAATTGAATTATCCTTTAAAGAAAGAAAAATTGTATCTTTTGATCAATTTGCACGGTCGAATAATTGTAATCTAAAATTTCATTTCAATTTTAGAATGATTAGTAGATTGAAAATATTTACTTCTCAAAAATGTTTGTATTTATGTTCATTCATTTATTCTTACATCGATTATAATTGCCTTACTCCAATTTATACATGTCAATGAGTCGAGTTGGTTTGCGAGCCGAAACTCTAGGCTCGGGCTCGGAGTTGAGTAAAAGGGTGCAAGTTTTTATCGGGCCTAGGCCGAGCTTTTGCTCGATCAAAAAGTCTAGGTTCGATCCAAACTTTTGACTCTAACCTCACTGAACTGAGTTGGGCCGAGTCAAACCGTTTTTTTCCTTCATAGCAACCGTAACCGACAGCAAATCTATTGCCAACAGGCAGCTATAAAGTTGCAAATATATATGTTTATAATTTTTTTTTTTTTTTTTTGCTGTCTTCCTGACGCCCCAAAATGAGGCTCGACCTAAGCCTTGGCTTGGTGCCTCTGAGCCACACCCGAGCCCACTTGGGCCTTTTCGGACCGAGCCACGTGCCACTCTAACAAACGAGCCAAATTTACATCTCTATTCCAATTTTTGCTATCAAAGAACAAAAATGAGATAATTTAAAAAAAAAAAAAAAAAAGGTTGGTCCAAAGAGTATCTAAACATTTCAAACTAAAAGCTACTTTGGAAGTGGAAAAATGATTCATTCGAAATAATTGGATGGCATAGGTCTATTGTACTAACAAATTGTTGACCAACTGTAGAAGAAGATTAGAAAGAGGTACAAAGTTTTACTAGGCATGCACAAGAATTTGCTTTTGGAAGCAGACTTTTTGTTGCAAATCTAGTATTTATTAATTATTATAGGTGTATTTTGTATTGCCAATCAGTCAACTGTGCCAATCAAAATCATGTTCACATATACAGAGAAATTATATTGATCAGAACTTACTTTTGCCCTTCGTTTAATTTCGATATAAACTATATTCTTAATAGATTTTTATAAAATTTGATAAAATACGTGGATAAAAATTGCAGATCCTTTGAAATATAGAATTGTAAATAAATTTTAAAAAATAGAGGCCAAACAGTTATTTCAAATCTTAAAAAGTTTGATTTTTTCCTTCTTTTTTTGCAAAATGTTACCGAATTTGAAGAACTTAAGTCCACGTTTGGCTCCACTTTTTAAAAATCATTTTTTCAAACTTATTTTTAAATCACATATTTTCTTAATCAAATAATTTTACGCTTGAAGCATAATTTATTCATACTTTTAACAACACAATTTCCAAAAAAATATATTCCAAAAAAACTAACTTACGTCAAACAAATCAACATTTTTAAGTTTTTAAACATATTTTGAACAAGACAACTCGGAAAACTATTTATACAAATATTTTTATTCACTCTAAAGTTCTACGAGAAAAATAAGTGAAAGTTTACATAATTTACTTTTATTTAATACTGTATACGCACTAATAATTATGCAATATCAACTAACTTTGCTTCTAGAGAGACTTGATCTAAATCAGACAATTGCATAATCAAAGTTAGCTTTCTAATCACGTGCTGCTAATTTTATTACTAATTCCAAGTACAAATGAGTCAGTGGCTAACACTAGCGCATATTAGTTTTCATTCTACGGTTGTTTTGTATCCTTTCGACCCTCATCACTATTTTAAACCTAGGGGCGGATTTAGTATGGGAACAATCAATTCTTTTAAATTTCTTGTAGTTATCGATTTTGTCCACACAGTTAAAATTTTGCACTTTAAGATTTTGCCATCAAAATTTAGTTTATAGAAATTTGTCTCTACAACTCTACAATCTTAGTTTCGTCCTTGGTTAAACCCAATCCTCTATCACAATAAACCCTGTCTCTTTTTTTTCCTCCTCGAAAATTCTAGGACGAACATGGTAAATGATGAGACGAAAGAAAGGGACAATAAAAATAGGGTCGGCTAATAAGAAGGTGAAAGAAACATAAAATTTGAGAAGAATATCTTTTTATAAATATTATAGTACACGATAAAATATTCACTAAAACAATCTAAAGTTCTAAACACGATTTATGAAACGTATAATATCTAAAGATTACAAAGTTTAAAGCTAATTATAGAAGATAATAGTATGATTTGAGAATGATAACTGGCTCATGTTCGTTTGACATGCATCTTCAACATAGCAACACAAGTACAAATCATTGAAACACATAATCCATGTACCTGAAATAACAACGAACCACCAAGAATGGGAGCAAAACATAAAATGAATAAAATAATTTTGATAGTACAAACATGGTATCCAAATTGGGAGAAATAATTCGATATGACGATCGCATTGTCTACGTGGTGTGATCGTCCTATAAGGGAGGGCCACCTCGACGGGTGGCCCACTACACACCTCCGAGGTTTGTGAGCCACCCATCGAGGTGGTAGTGCGACTGTCCTATCGAAATATTTTTGCAAAATATAAAATGAATAAAATAATTTTTATAGTACAAACATGGTATCAAAATTGGGAGAAATACTTCGATAGGACGATCGCACTGTCTACGTGGTGCGACCGTCCTATAAGGGAGGGCCACATCAATAGATAGCCCACTGCACACCTCCGAGGTGTGGGTCACCTATCAAGGTGGTGCCTTGGCAGTGGACGATCGCATCACGTGATTGTGTGACTGTCCTACCGAAATATTTTTGCAAAACATAAAATGAATAAAATAATTTTGATAGTACAAACATGGTATCCAAATTGGGAGAAATTTTTTGATATGACGATCGCATTGTCTACGTGGTGCGACCGTCATATAAGGGAGAGCCACCTCGACGGGTGGCCCACCACACACCTCCGAGATGTGTGGGCCACCCGTCGAGGTGGGGCCTCAATATTGGGAGGTTGCATCACATGGTGATACGACTGTCCTACCGAAATAAACGATTATTTTTTGTTTTCTTATACTCTCAATAATTCATTTTTCGGAGGTGTGTGGTGGGCCACCGGTCAAGATGGCGCCTCAGCATTGGGCAGTCGCATCACGTGGCGGTGCAACTGTCCTACCGAAATATTTATGCCAAGTTGAACAAGAAAAAATGGTTATTTTTTGTTTTCTTATACTCTCAATAATTCATTTTTCAAAAAAATAAAAACAATTTTTTTGCAGAAAATGTACAGCAAAGTCCATGCCATGCCATCCCACTCGAGGAGAGGAGAGATTCCAGGAGAACCATGCGTAGGCATAATTATTTAGTCCTATTAATTAATTTTAATTACCTTTAATTTTTAATTCTTAATCCCATTATCTTACCACTAAAGAATCAACTTTTCGTGCATTACAACTCAGCACATCAATTACTTGTACCAGTAATTAAGAAAATTAACTTGCTCTTGAGATCTATTGTCCAAATTTTGTTGTCCAATTTGCTGTCCATCAACGATTCAATACATGTCATTTTACAACTATTTTTAAGTGCAAGTGGCAGTTGAAAAAAGTTAGACACTTTAATTTAAAGTGATATGTTAATGAATAATTGTATGAACAACAAATTGAACAATCCATTTTGAACAACAAATCTCAATTGAATTTGCAACTTAATTTATGTACTTGTAAGAGTTCTTTTATGTATATATATAAAAAGGATAAACTACATGTTCTCTAGTTAATCTTGACAAACTTTACGATTCTCTCTGAATTATTTTCTTTCTTGTGATTTCGTTTCTCGATCTTCTACGATTAAAAGTGAAATGTAAAGAAGTTTCTTAGAATGTGTTTGGATAGAAAATAGGGGGAAATAAGTTTTTTACAATTTTAAATTTCTTTAAAGGTGCGTTTGATTGTAAGCATGAAATTTACATGGAAAGAAAATAAACTCTAGGTAATTTAATTGCCTATAATTTATTTGTATGAAAATTATTAATTAAATGTGTTTGATTGTTTAATTTTCAACTTAGAAAATATAATACTTGTCTATTTTTTATTGGTGGGTTAACGAGAGGGAGTGGATAAATAAGAGAGAGAAAGAGAGAGTGAATTCCGTGGAAAATAAAATCCTATTCTTCTTAAAGAAAATATTTTTCTTGATTTTGAGGAAAATATGGTCATGTGACCAAAAGTGGGAAAATATTTTTTCATGGAAAAAATGGTAATCAAACAGCACAAAATTAGAAATTTGGATGAAAAAACACATTTTTCATGAAAAATATAGGCAATCAAATGCACTCTAAGGATATGTTTGATAGGAGTTGAATTCCATGAAAAATAGAATTGGAATTCCAACTTTCCAATTTTTGGGTGTTTGATTGACAAAAATTTCCAAGGAATTCATTTTCCACATTTTTGTGCCACATAGATTTTTTCCTTCTTTTGGAGGAAAATGAATGGTGAGAATTTAATTTTTGGTTTACTGTAGCAAATTTTTTTTTTCATTTTTTTGGTAATGGAAATAAATTTTAAGAATTATTGTAAAAAAATATTTTTCTTGAATTGACAATTTTTATATAAAATAAAGTCAAACGAACGCCAAAAGATAGATGATTTTCTTGAATTTTTTTATTTTTATTATTATTTTTTTGCAATGAAAATAAATTTCATCTCCAATACCAATAAAATCTATCTCCTTAATTGACAATTTTCATGTAAAACAAAACCAAATGAACAGTAAAAAAACATTTTTATTTCAATATTTTTAACAATCAAAAACACTAATTTACAATTATTAGAAAAATAATTTCTAGACAATTTAATTTCCTGAAATTCGTTTTCAATTCAATTCAATTTCATTTTTTCAATCAAACGGACTCTATGACAAAATGTTAAATTTTATTAGTATATACATTAACCATCTTTCTACCCATAGTCACTTGACATTCCGTTATCTCATACTTATTCGTCAGCAATAACAAAACATTCCTTTTTACCTTTGTTTATCCACTGGGTCGCTAATGTATGGTCACGAAATAAATTTTGATGTCAACAAAAATTAGAATATCACAGAATATAGGGTGTGTGGAGAAAAAGTACGTAACGTTAAAACATTGGGAATATCAGCTTTGAACATAAAAAGGACAGGTCTATGGCCTCCAATACTTCGAGTGCCGACCCGCAATACCGTCCCTTCTACGGACTGACAATAGTGCCCCTCATTTACTCCAACTCCCGAGCTTTTGGTACACGCCTAAGTAAGGGCACTTTCGCCTTTAAAGCTTCGTAACATTAAAAAATGAATAATACTATTTGCAATCACTCACTGCAACAGTCGTCCTATATGACATACACATGGCAGGTGGTTATTTAATGCATTAATAAATAAAAAAATTACCACATTAATGTATTAAATAATCACATGTCATTTGTATATCACGTAGGGCGACTACCGCAATAAGCGACTACGAATAGCATTACTCTTAAAAAATAGCGTGATTATATTTACAACATATTTTTTCAACTATTTTAAAGGTCGTTAATCTTTATTCATTCCACACTCATATTCTTATCGCTTTATTATTTATTTGATTAGAAAATATCGTCCATAATTATGTTTTTTGTTCAAAAATACTAATAACGTGTTTTAAAATGAGGGTTAAATAGTTTTTTCATTAATTTTTTGCTTATTTAAAAGCATAATGAAAAAAGAGTCTTTTTACTCTATTTCTAAGAAAATTTTGAAGAAAAACCATAATCAAGAATAATTTATATCAATTTAGAGAATAACAGTACAATGAAAAAATATTTGAGACATAAAATGTAATTAATGTGTAAAAATAATAACATTTCATGTAATTAAAATATGATATGGTTACAAAAAAAAAAAAAAAAAAAAGTGTTGTGAATACATTTAACCTTAAAAATATCTGCAATATCGTGTACCATCTTAGACCATCTCCAACGATTAGGCAAATTTGGTATAAATAAATAGTGTCACGTTCATTTCAACCAAACTTCGGATTTTTTCAATATTCCCCATTTTGCCCTTCTCTAATCCTTCACAAAAAATTTTTGTTCCATCTATATCCCTTTTTTTAGTCTTTTCGAATTAATTTATTTTAATTTATTTATATTGGTTTTAACATGATGATTATTTTTATTTAACATTTATTTTTTAATTCTAATCAAGTAATAAGTAATAATTATTGATACAATAAATTAAAATTGCTTAATGCATTTTTTTTAATTATGGCACTCTATTTTATCTTTTTTAATAAACACAATATCTTTGTTTATTAAATATAATTTTGCATTTAACGATTTTAGTAAAATATATTTTCTAATTAAATAAAATTTGATGTAAAATTTAATAATAATATATATTTCAATATACACTGACGACGACTAATCTCTATGACTTGTGGGACACTTCCAACTTAATAATTTCCTCACTTTTCTATTTTCTCCGAATTATTTGTGAGGTACGTAGGTGGGGTGGTCCAAATTGTTATTGATGGAATACTATCAGCCTGTTTGGAATTCAATTGAGGGTTACATTCATGCCAATTATACGCAGTCAATTATGGAAAAGGCGGTGAAGAAATTATCGAGTGGGTGCTATCATTCATCACTTATTATACCCCATAGTTTGACGGGGCTAAATTCTTACAACTTCCACGCGCCGTGTTTTGGCTGATAATTTGAAAATTACGTTTAAGTGAATTTTTATAATTCATATTAAAAAAATTAATTATATGAAAAATACTTATCAATATACTAAATTACTAATAATAAAATTTTGAAAAAAGTGAATGCTTTTTAATTTAGCCCAAAGTGTGTAGATGCTTCCATTTCACTAATAAAATTTGTGAGATCAAATTATAATTGTTATTTATCGTTCAATACAGGGATATAAATTCAAATCAAACTTTGTTTAACAGTTTGAGTCGAGGTGTTAGGAGAATTAGTTTGCAGCCTACTTGACAATGCATCAAAATTCTATACTCTCGAATCAACGAGGTAGTTTCACGCCTACTTGGTACGATTGAAAATTAAAATATCGTAATTCAACCACATCACTCTTATTCTTTTATAGATTGATAAGTTGTAAAAAAAATAAAACATAAAAAAATAGAGAAGTTATTTTTTTATTTGATTGATAAAATTTTGATCAAATTAAATTTCGTAAATAAATTTTTAAGTTGTGATATACATATAACTTAATCAATTTTAGGATAAGATTTATTCCAGGCTCATATTTAGACTTAAATTCAGATGGAACATGAATTGATGTATAATTGGATAATTTGAAAAATAAAAACAAAAATAATTAATTATTTTATAACGTATAAGTTTGTCTCTTCATTCCCTATTTTTCATTCTGACTAAATGACTTTATTTGATTTTAAAAAAACATGATAAAACTAGACCATTTGGCGGCCGTAATCCACTCACAATCCCATCCATCAGATCCACCCGTGCATTTAGAATCACAAGATTCCTTTTCGTAATTAAAATTAGCAAAATAGCCCTCGCCACGCAGGAACAAAACCTAATTTTTCCATGCTCCACCCCCAACCGTTGAATTATTGAGGATTATATATTTTATTTACGACTCGTGTCGTCATCTTAAACGATTGCTTCAAACCGTGGTTAAATCCTAACCTCACCGCCGGGTAACATTATAATCATCATATAAACTCCAAGAAACCTTATCTTCTATAAACACACAGTTGCCCCACCTTCTATTCCTCTTTCTCTCTCTAGAAATTATCAGATCTGAAGTGAACTTACGCTTTTGACCTCCAAACTTTGAAGAAATTTCAATGGCGTACTCGTTCCCGGAGGAGGTGCTGGAGTACGTGTTTGCGTTCTTGAGCTCCCACAAGGACCGGAACGCGGTTTCACTGGTGTGCAAATCGTGGTATGAGATTGAGAGGTGGTGCCGGAGGAGGATTTTTATCGGGAACTGTTATGCGGTGAGTCCACAAATCGTTATCCGCCGGTTTCCGGAGGTGAGGGCAGTGAAGATCAAGGGGAAACCGCATTTTGCGGATTTCAACTTGGTGCCGGAGGGTTGGGGTGCGTATGTGTATCCATGGATCTCAGCCATGGTTAGATCTTACCCGTGGCTTGAAGAAATCAAGCTCAAGCGCATGGTGGTTACGGATGAGAGCTTGGAGCTTCTCTCCAAGTCGTTCAAAAATTTTAAAGTTTTGGTGCTCTCGTCGTGTGAGGGGTTCACTACTGATGGTCTTGCCTCCATTGCAGCCAATTGCAGGTAGAAATCCTAAATCTTCTGACTTTGAATCTGTATCTGGGAGCAGATTCCATGCGAATGTTACAGAAAGTGTGCATTTTTCTGTATGGGTGAACTATAGATGGAAAAGTGGCTTTGGAACTTTGAGTTGACTTAAAGGTCAGGATATAAAGTTTGAAATTTTTAGGGTTGCTTCTGAATCTCGGCATTTTTAGTGGGAGACAACGTGTTATACCTGTGATTTATTTTTGGTTTGTATCTTATACATGGCACGTGCGGAACAGCAAAAGGGAAAAATTGAAACTTGTATTTCTTCTAGTTTAGATATTTGGATACACTTTATTTTTTATTTATTATTATTATTTTTTTTTTTATATAATTGTCTTAATTGTTTGATTTTTCTCCTGTGAGCAGAATAAAAACTTTTAATAAAATTTGGTGATTCGATCTTCTTTTAACCTGGGAAATGTATAAGAAAGGTTCGGTTCTCTCCATTGACAGTGAGTCTACTCGCAATTCTGGGATGCTTGGAGTTTCTCATTTGAAAAACATGGAGCATTTAGTGGAACTTATCATTTTTTTCCCCGTTGGATCTAGCAAGAATTGTAATTTAAACGTTAAATTTGCAGATATGTGAAAGATTCTATGTTGGTTGTCCTCAATATTACCTATTAGATAGATATATCGATCGACATCTTTTAGAGTATTCAGTGGATTTTCTCCCTTCTTGCTTAATATAAATAGGAATTACTACACAGTTCCCGTTTGTTTTCACTTTGGGTTTTACTTGTCCCCTAAGGATGCTTTTACGGTAGAGCTTTTGGTCTCTGATTGCCTTTACAGGGTAGAACACATGACTGTTCTGTTTATTTCTATATTGAAATTTGGAAACTTAACGTTTGCTATGATTCTTGCTTTCCATTTTTATAATTTAGTGAGATAATCAATTGTCCATGAATAATTAACTTCCCTTATGAAAATGGTACCTCTTCAAAAAATTCTGACAGAACTGCTGCTGCAGTGATTATGAGAATGTTACAGCATTTCAGAATGGTAATTGTTTAAGTTTATTTTTCGATGTTACTTTTTACTTTCCCTTCTCTGAATTATATTGGCTATAGTCAAATACTATATTGAAACATGTTTCAGTATATAATGATACTCCATTATTTTGATTATTACCATGATTTTGAAATGCAGGAACCTTAGAGAACTAGATTTGAGGGAGTGTGAAGTGGAGGACTTGAGTGGGCATTGGCTTAGCCATTTCCCAGACAACTTCACATCACTGGTGTCGCTTAACATGTCTTGTTTAGGTTCTGAGGTGAGCTTTTCTGCTCTGGAGCGTCTTGTTTCACGTTGTCCTAACCTGAGAACTCTTCGTCTGAATCGTGCGGTGCCTGTTGAGAAGCTCCCAAACCTACTTCGCCGTGCACCCCAATTGGTTGAGTTTGGTACAGGTGCCTATTCGGCTGAAAATCAAACGGATATCTTCTCAAACTTGGTAGAAGCTTTTTCAGGCTGCAAGCATCTCAAAAGCTTGTCGGGGTTTTGGGATGTGGATCCAGCTTACCTTCCAGCAATGTATTATGCGTGCACCGGAATCACTTCATTGAACTTGAGCAATGCTACTGTTCAAAGTCCAGATCTTGTTGAGCTCATTATCCAGTGTCCCAATTTGAAGTGTCTATGGGTATGTGATCTTTATATTCTGTCATGTCATTGATAATTTCTACAGTGTCTAAGAATAAGGTTTCATTATGCTGCTTTAGGTAAATTTAAACATTAGATAGAAGTACTTTTTAAGTTAGAATGGAATGATAATTCGTTCAGTTGTGCTATATAAAGTTGGATGAATATTTTGTCAAGGTATGCTCTTGCTGCTTGTTTGTTGTCTATGACGTGAGTTTTCTGTTGCATTATGTCCTTGTATATATATATATAGAGAGAGAGAGAACTCATTGAAGACATGACCACTCAGGTGCTGGATTACATCGAGGATGCTGGTCTTAAGGCACTTCCCTCATATTGCAAGGATCTGCAGGAACTTAGGGTGTTTCCTTCAGATCCTTATGGTGCAGAACCAAATGTGTCTTTGACGGAACAGGGGCTTGTCACAGTTTCAGCAGGTTGCCCCAAGCTTCAGTCGGTGCTATACTTCTGCCGTCAGATGTCAAATGCAGCGTTGATTACTATTGCAAGGAATCGTCCTAACCTTATTCGCTTCCGTTTATGTATTATCGACCCTCAAGCTCCTGATTACCTAACCCTTGAACCTCTTGATACTGGCTTTGGAGCAATTGTAGAGCACTGTAAAGAGCTGCTGCGCCTTTCTATGTCTGGTCTCCTCACTGATCGAGTTTTTGAATACATTGGGACTCATGCTAAGAAACTAGAGATGCTTTCTATAGCTTTCGCTGGGGATAGTGACTTGGGCCTCCATAACGTGTTGTCTGGGTGTGAAAGCCTCCGAAAATTGGAGATCATGGACTGTCCATTTGGGGACAAGGCTCTCTTGGCCAATGCTGCAAAGCTGGAGACAATGCGATCCCTTTGGATGTCATCTTGCTCCGTAAGTTATGGAGCATGTAAGCTTCTAGGTCAGAAGATGCCCAAGCTCAATGTTGAAGTTATGGACGAGAGAGGACACCCTGATTCAAGGCCAGAAACCTGTCCTGTTGAAAAACTCTATATATACAGGACAGTTGCAGGGCCAAGAGTTGATAAACCCAATTTTGTATGGACAATGGATGAAGATGCAGTGTTGAGGCTTTCTTAAGTGACACAAGGACACGAAAACTGAAAATTATCTGCAGTTCTTGCGTATGGGTGAAGCAGGTACATGCTCTATAAATTAATTTACTTTTATTTCCAAAATGTTTTATGCGATGGATAGCTGGTGTAGTGGGGGAGGGACACATCAAGGGCATTTAGAAGCTCTGGAGCTCAAATGCCATCAATTTTACACTTGGTTGACCTGTTCACAGCAGTCAGTTATTAATAAAGAGGCAAATATCTTCTTGTTATACACGTACCATCCGAAGTATCTTTTTGGAAATCGTCATTTATGCTATGCTGATTTCTCCCATTTTGAAGTAGGCTATGAGGATTTTGTCCTGTTACGCAATAAAATTTTACGTTATCTTTTGCATTCTATATACATTAGCAAATTTCTGCATTTTGAACTGTTTTTTGCATGACTGTTTAGCTATGTCTTGGCAAGGTAGATTTAATGAGCAAAATTTTTGCTTATTGTATTGTTTAATTGTGTCCACCAAACGTGTCCTCGAGGTTTTGAAGGATTACAGATTGTATTTTGATTGGTGGCGTTGTGCAAAATCTTTTTGAGTGTTAATTTATCATTATTGATTTGGCGGTAACTTATGATACTAAAATTAGACTGAGAAGGAGTATCTTTAAGATGAATGCAATATCGACCATGCTACACTATTACAAAGTTTGACACAATACACTCACATGAGAGGTCGGCATTATTTTATTCATGCGGGATCCACGCCTCGGCTATGAGTGCTGTGTCAAACAATGTGGCCGTTTGGCTTAATCCATGCAATATAAGTTTTCATTCGTGCACACGATATGACCCGTACATGACTAGTAGATCAAAATTATCATACGGTTAAACGTGATGGTAAAATATTTAATTTTATATTTGAGTTTCACTAAAGAAATATTTATTTAACATATAGAAATGTATTAAACCTTGAAGTTTGCCCCGTGAATATTGATTATTGAAAGTGAATTCGTTACAGGGTTTCGAAGGACAAATTGACAGAAAGTAATACAGCTGAGAAATGGCACCATCAGAAAAGAAAAAGCTGAAAACTGACCCAATGAGAAAAGCAATTCAAAGGAGGTGAAGTGCAAAGCTGCATCTGTCTCTGCAGAAGGCTAATGGATGGGTGGGGTGGGGTGGGGTTAATTCTTTTCTTTCATCATTCGTGAACAAATAATTTATTGGCCGATGATTCTTCACACATACCATTTTTCTATAATTATTTTCAATCTGGTTTTATTTTACACTTTTCTTTTCATCAATCTATTGGGTGTGCTAATAATGGTTTACAAGTATCGGAGTTCACTATTTTTGTGGCTTAAAATAAACAAATTGTGTATGAACAGACTGATGTTACAAGCACTGGATTAACGCATATGCTTTTCATTTTTTCATCTTAAGCTTCTAGCAAC
>NW_019263366.1:0-16315 GCF_002742605.1 Olea europaea var. sylvestris
TACCAACAAGCAATCAATGCTGTAGTATTATGATTCCATGGACTTTAGATCTAAGTGAAGAAAAACATTTAGGAGAAAAATCCATGGATTTATAGATCAATGAACGCGTGCATCAACCAACGTCTGAAGTACGAAAGACTTCAGACTTCCAGTGCAAAACTCATAACCCTTCAAGAAAAATATTATGAAAATGAAAACACACAAGATGCCCTAGATAAAGCTAAAAAAATTCACCCATAACCATAAAAAACAAAGAAAACTGTAAATGGCCCTGAAGGATTAAAAACATCAGAATTCAAAGTCCATGGCCATTTTACCTTCGACTATCCATGGCTACTTAGGATGAAAGATAAAGGTGTGAATGGACAGTATCTAAAGGGGCTGGGATATGAGAAACGGTAAAATGCTGGGGTCGACATCTGGGGCAGTTTCTTCCATTTTCATATTAATTTATGTCTTTCTCTAATTTTTTTTTTTCTCAAATTCTTGTGCTCAAATGTCAATGCTTAAGTCCAATTAAGAACAAATTATCACTCTCTTTAATGATATTTGGAAGCTCCTCTTACAAACAATAGTCTATATGGAATGTGACAGTGAGGAAGAGGATAGTGGGGGATGGGACTTGAAAGAGGAGGAGATTTTCAGCGGAAAATGAGAGTTATCCAGTAAAGAATTTTAGGAAGTTTAAAAGAGAATATTATATGGGTACTTTCCACGGGAAGCCATCAGTCTATATTGTACAAAGATATTAAAGTATGAAATTCGTACAAAATAATTGTGAGGTATTTCATTTTTAGAATGTTTGTTTTATAAATTATAATGACATAATTTTTAGACCTTCACTAATGTCGCCCGCAGTCAAAAATTTTCTAGGTCCACCCCTGCCCGCAAGTTAGTTTGATGGATTTGAAATTTGAATTTTTTCCATTCAATGCGTTACAAAGTTTATAAAATGTGAGTTGTCGTTTAGAAAGAATGTCCTTGAACTCTCTATTTTAACCCAACAATTCTTCTCCCAGTCAAGTTTCTAAAGCATAGTTCCTTCCAACACATCAAAATCAATCATAAAAAGATGCTCGTTTGTGGCTGCTAAACAGATCAGAGACTGGCTCAACCAAGACATTATGCAATTTAGATCAATACGCAAAAACGGTATGATGGGTAGATGGCCCATTTCTCATTTTCCAAGTCTGCCATCATTCGTTAGAACATATAAGGTGTCCTTGAATAATGCAGATTGGGAATCTGTTAAATAATACTGTTTATGTCCAGTTCATCTGGAATCTGGTTTGGTGTTTGTCCAATCCACAAGGAAATTAAAATTTGATATCTGATCCAGTTAATCTAGAATTTGATTATTAGATCCAGACAATCTAGAATATGATATTTGGTTCTGTTATCTAAATTTTGGCATTTGGAATATGCATGCATTTGTTAGGTTTGATTATGTGGCTCAAGATGGTGGTTTTGACTGCCAAAATGAATTTGAGGACTTATGAGAACACAAAGAATAGGCATTTTCTTTGAATTCTCGAATTGTTGAGTTGGTTGGATATTGCTAATTAGTTAGGCTCTTGAACAAGTGAAGTGTCTGAGCCATACGTGGAGGGGAAGGGTCAAGTGACTCTAGCACTAACGCGTAAGGAGAGAGTAATTCGTATAGGAGAAGGCAAACCATACATTATTTGAGTCAGTTTTGTAGTCATGAGTTTGGCCATATGGAATTTAGAGTTATTTAGAAGAATGGATGAAGACTGATGGTACGTACTATTAAGACTTGGAGTCCTTCTTAAAAGATCAACTTTGTTAAAAGGACCAATCCAAGGCCTTATATATTGATATCTATGTCGGTATTTAAATAATGTGGAATTTATGCTCTCGTAAGATGGTGACTCATTTGAGTAGACCTATTTTGAAATTCATGTGCTCGTTTGAGCCTTACTGAATCGAATTGCCGGTTTGAACTTAGTAGGACCTGATAACATATGCGCAATAAAGACCAAATTGGAGCAAAAAATAACCTCTCTTATATTAATGATTTGATGTACAAGGCCTTAATTAATAGACCTAAACTAGAACTGCATAGGGTAAGTCAAATACGTAGTAATATTTTATCTAAGAACAATCACATTTGATTTAGGAAACAACATGTCTTGTTGTTTTTGTTTCCTCTTTTTTCATTATTTATCCTAAACATATGAATACTGGCTAGTGTCTATTGGAAAGCATGAGAAACATATGCATAAGTCTGAGACAAGAAAGGATAAGCAATCAACAAACTTAGTATTTTATTTGTTGCTTATAATTGCTCAGTGTCTATTTGTAAGTTACGAATAAATGTTAGGTATTTTATTGTTTGATTGTTATATTTGTTATCAGATTTACTTGATGAAAGGTCATATGCTTATAACACCATACTTCTACAAGCTTAAGTTGCTATCCAAATGTCAAGAGTATATTGGATTTTAGATTTTTGTTATTTAATTCTTTTCCTATTTCAGGATTTCTCCATGTTCATTGACTAAAAGTAAACTCTGAAGTTTTGTAACATTGTACATTAATTAATTAAAGCCAGTGTGTGGCTAAAACTCTCTGATAATGGTAAATAGCGTGAGCACATATTGGGAAAAGATGTAAGCTTAGATAGAAACTTATGCATTGAACAGATTAGAAATTTGAACTGCACTTGACTGTTTGATAAAATTGTGGGACAAACTGCAAGAAGAAGCACATGTTCAATAAAAGGCATTGGAATGACATTGTGGAAGATGAACTCCTTACAAAGTTGTCAAAAAACGTTGTGGAAGAACTTGGAAATATATTATAGATCACATCCGAGGTTCAAGTTGAAGTTCCAGATGTTTCTATTGTTTCTGCTCTGTTTCAGGTTTGTAATGCTAAATTAGTTGTTGATTAGCAAGCCAATTTCACGTAATACATGACAAACCGTACGATATCATCCCATGCTTGTCTTTCTGCACATTTGATTGCAATATTGAATCAAAGCTTCAACTCTGAAGTGAAAAAAGCATGATGATTAATCTTGCCTTAAGTACGAAGAACATCCCAAATGGTCATGCAGAGATATGTGGATGAACCCACGAGATCTTTCTAATCTGTAGCCAAAATCTTACTACAACATGCCTGGGCAAAAATCTCATGCAGCTTATTTGCCATCTCTCAATGATCATGATTGCTGCTGCTGCACAATCTTCTCATATGAAGATTCTGGGCATGTACCATTCTCCACCACAACGAATGCAATGGCCAGTCGACAGCAGCTCATGAAGGAAAACCAGGCGCCTATAAGGAACAACCAGAACTGGGAAATCTGAATTGGCAAGAGAACATCTGAAGAGTTGATTTGCACCATTTTCTCCTAGGAATTAGCATCAGATGCAATATATTAAATTTTATCATAAAGTGTGAAGAGTACTATCTTTCTAAACAAACACATTCTTTCTAGTTTCTAAGAAATGCATTAACTACTAGAAGCTACAATATATGTCCTTGTTATACTCGTAAATTAATAATAGTACTAAAAATATGAAATTATGCTTCTACCATCCCAATTCTGTAGGTCTAAATTTGCACTTGCTTAGTATGCGAATTCCGTGCATTTTATGATGACTTTCCAATGTGTTGATTCCTCGCTTACGTTCCTTGGATTGAACTTTACCCTGGAGAAATACCTCTAGATGCAACAGTATCTGGTAGCCTCTGTGGGCCACCATTCTTGTGAACTGTTGAAGCAACTGCTGCTCTGCAGTTGCTGTTGTTGCTGATTCATCTGTGAATGTCTCATTTGTTATTGATGTAACTAAAAAGATGAAGCTTGTTGCATTAGTTGTTGCCGCCTTTGTGGTTGTGGACGATATTTAATTAACAAGAGATCAATGAAAACGAGGCAGTCCAAGACTGCAACATGATTAACAATAGATTTAAGGAAAACAAGAATCCAAATTTTCTACCATAGATTAAACTTTAAAGAACAAAAATGATGAAAATTATTCAAAAAAGCAACAAAATGAAACAACAGCACCAAATTACAATCTGAATTAATTTGGGGCTTTCGGCAGAGAATCATATGCAGAGGAGTGAAATTTCACTCACTGCCCTTAGTGAGGTAAATCCGCAGTGACAAAAGGTATCTCGTGCACATCAACAACACCCTTGTGCAATCCCAACCCAAGCAAGAATTGTAACAAATAAGTGATTCCTCCAGTGTGCAATCTTCCCCATTTTAAGCCTGCTCTACCATGGACTTGCAGGTGCCTTAGCCAAATCATTCTCTTTTATCACTTTGAACCCAACTTTCTTCTCAACCTCTGCAATATCCTTGTATCTCCTCCGCCCTGGTACTGCATCACCTCTCTCAATCCCCTGGATCATTTCCATGTGCTTCAGCTCATCCTCGTGGTACAATTTCTAAGATTTTAAAAGAAAAACTAAGGTTTTCTTCACAGGGACAAGATCCAGTGTAGCCTATGAGATAGAAGACAACGCTGGTAAAAGAAGAAGAATGTCGAAAGCAAGGAGATGAAAATATAAACCGTTATTCTTGTCATAGCTAACAAAATAAATGGAGATTAAAGGTCATTTTTTGTTTTTTAGTAATTTTTTTGTTAATTTTTACCACTCAAGTATCTACGCGATCTTACCACGGCATATCGGGAACGTGTCGACCACGTGTCAGATGGTAGAAAAGCAAAAGAAAAAGGGGATACACCATATGGCGTACCTGACACGTGTGGAAAGCGTACTAGAGTATATCTGAGTCAAACATACTTTTTCTAGTTTCTAATTTTTACATCGAGTTATGTTGACAAAAAATGCTCCAATTGTTGAATGCTACAATATATGGCATCATCAGACTAATGAAATATTATGTCGTAATAATAATTTTTTAATATAATTTAGATATAAAGTCCAATTTGTGTGCAAGGTGCATGCCAGACTGTACTGTCAGTGGAATATAAGGAAAGTTATCATATTTAATAGGTTTCCATTAATGAATATTGCATATTTCGTTGTGATTTTGGTTCTATATAATGAGATAATCTCTCACATTGAGAAGCATTAATGAATAGTGTAATTGATAGTTATTCTATTTAGTTGTAATTTTTGATCTATATAATGAGAGAACATTTTGTCAGTCTTCTTCGTATTTCGATCTTTTTTTACGTGATTTGGTATATCTCTTCAACCTTTTGTACATGGAAGCAACATCCATTGAGCTAATGCCAAGCTTGGCAATCAAGAAAGGCACTCTCTCTCTTGGCTGCCGCCGCGGTCTCCAGTCTCACTTATTGGATCAAAACATTAGGCAGATACCAATCTACTATGGATGAAGAAGGATCACATAGTTTGATGGGAGGCTGTTAAAGTGTTAAAAGTTTGACAATTGAAGACCCTGGCATAAATAAAGGTCTCCCACTTGGAAAGCTTCTTAACATGAAGCTGCCTCCTGAACTTATTGGCGATGTTCTTGAGGTATGGAACTTCGTCTAGTGTTTCCATGAATTGTTGGGTCTGAAAGAACTTTTATCAGTTAATTTACTCTTAGAGGAACTGCTCAAGTGAAAAGTTCAAACTAAGGAACAGAAGCAAGCAATCAACCCTTGGAAAGTGACGTGCACGAAATCCGCATAGTAACAACTGCAAATTTAGATTTACAGAACTAGGACAAAATAGAAATTCGCATGGGGTTTTTTCAATTGTGCTTAATTATATTTCTTGTTTCTACAAATACCAAATGATATAGGTTCTAGCAAGAACACCACCAAATAGTTCAGGAGGCAGCTTCGTGCTAAGAGACTTTCCAAGAGGGAGATATTTATCTATGTTAGGGTCTTCAATTGTCAGACTTTTAACACTTCATAGCTTCCCATCAAAATAAGTGATGCTTTTTCATCCACTGTTGATTGGTATCTACCTAATGTTTTGATATAATACAGGGAACTGGAGACCGCAACGGCAGCCGAGAAAGAGAATGCCTGCCTTGATTGCCAAGCCTGGCATTAGCACAATGGGTATTGCTTTCGGGCACAAAAAGTTGAAGAGATATGCCAAATCACACAGAAAACTATTGAAATACCAAGAAGACTGGACGGAAGGAGCACCCAACCAAGAAAAGGAGAGAAAATCTTGAGGAACTAACTCTGATACTGTGTCCAATATATTCAATGATACTTAATAAGACTCAATACTCCTCAATGTAAGAGCTTCTCTCATTATATAAAACCAAAATCACAACTAAATATGATATCTATCAATCACAACTAAGTGAATTGTACTTTCCCGCTGGATAAATATATAAAACAAGAGTACAAGGTTGGTGTTGGACCACAAGCGATGTGCACGTGCAACTTATCTATCCCCACAACTCTTAATTAGGCAACTAGACGCTAACTTAACGACCTTTTATCTAATATCAGCATCATTTGTGAAATTTTATATCATCATTCAGCCTCTAGATTAGTCCATCAGAATCATAGCATAAGGGGAGGCTGCCTAGTGTGCTTGTAACCCAAAAGGTTCCACGAGCAATATGGGAATAAAAAATGGCCATTACAAAATGTTGGAGTAGTAACTATTTTCTCCAAAATGGCTAGGCAGCATTAATTGGTCATATGTGGCTAAATGGTGAAAGTTTACTCGACAAATTCTGTACCAAATGCACAATTTAATTCATTCTTTCAATGTCTCATTATTCTTTTTCTTTTTTAAACTCTCTCACTCTCACTCCTCACTCTCACTCTCACTCTCACTCTCATTCTCTTTTTTCTTTTTTCTTTTTTCTTTTTTCTCAGTTTTCTTTATTATATTCTCTCTCTTATTTAAGTGCACTTTTGGATTTCTTTATAATTTCCTTACAATATAATGCGAAAGTCTAATAGTAACTTTAACAATACTTTCACAACATTAATTGCCATTCCCACATTTGATAAGATCTATCATTTTTCTTCATTATAATTTTCCTAGACAAGCACTAAATATACATCAAAGGTGAAATTTTAATTATAAATGAAGATCATTAAATATGAATTTGAACCAACTATCTATTCATGGGCATTAATATCACGTAAACTGGAAGTCTTTCTATGTATATGTATCAAGATAAAAATCTAAAAAGTACAGTGGAGATGCTCTCACAATATACAAAAACAATGAACACGTGCTTCGCACGTGGCTAAGGTGGGTGAGAAGTTGGATGAAGTGAAAAAGTTCAAATCCAAGCTCCATTATTTTCTGGTCATAAAAGTTGCAAAAAAAATGCTTTGCTCCCATCTCGAATTCTTCAATAGAACAAAGTCTAATACTAATAATTGAACATATAAAATAAACAAAGAGAATTAGATTGACTAATCCAAACAATGACGAATCGAAGATAAAAAAGAAAGAATTTGGATTAATAGTAGAAAACCCCTACAAACGTTTCCATGTGCGATATGCTCCATATCTATTGGAAATCGTAAAAAACCCTTGCTTGAAATTTTTTGTGTGAAATATATCTTATGTTAACCCACCTTCTAATTCCATTAGTTTAATCGTTAAAAAAGTAAAAATTGCCAAAATTTAAAAAAGAAAGAAAAAAAGAAAAAATTGTAGTTGTGGTCCTAAAACTTTTATTTTATATGTACCATCCACAATCCCAAATTTTTCCAGTTTTATCTTCTTACCTACTCCACCCATTCTCACCATAATACTATGGATTAATTTGTACAATGTTGGAAGACAACATTATTGACAATGTATGAGTTGTCAAAAAATTATTGGCTGAAGAAATAAGTTTTTGTTCAAACCGTCAATGAAAACATGTCACATATCATATTGTCAACAAAGTTGTCTTTCAACATTGTACACAAAGCATGATTTTTTCATCTTCTCTTCTTCATCAACTACTACATCGACCATATCACTATTTTCCACTCCCTTGCTGTCCAAAACCTCAATATATTCTAATTTTTTGACCTCTTCTCCTCCCAAATTTTCTTCAGTATCCTTTTTTCTTCTCTTCGCAGAGGACCCCTTTCTTTCGTTTCCAATTTTATCAACACTCTCGACGACATCTTTGCTGCAAGCACAACTAATCTGCGACCTTGTCACTCTCCTTTGTCCTGAAGACATCCCTATTTCCGCTTGTGCCTTCATCATCATCGCAAACTCCCTTTTCATCCCAGCTCGAATTGATGACACCACAATTTCATCTGAATCCATATCCTTTGCATTGCAGCAAAAAAGCAACAAATCCCAAAAAAAGTCAATCACGGATCTAAAATAAAAATACCCGAAATCATATCATCACAAAGGTGAAACCCCATCAATGTTCAGATACCAAAATCCCCCCCCCCCCCAAAAAAAAAAAAAAAAAAAAAAAAAAACAAAAAATTTTTTTTAAAAATTTAAATTCCAAAAACTTTGTTAAAAGGACCAATCCAAGGCCTTATATATTGATATCTATGTCGGTATTTAAATAATGTGGAATTTATGCTCTCGTAAGATGGTGGCTCATTTGAGTAGACTTATTTTGAAATTCGTGTGCTCGTTTGAGTTTTATTGAATCGAATTGTTGGTTTGAACTTAGTAGGATCTGATAACATATGCGCAATAAAGACCAAATTGGGGCAAAAAATAACCTCTCTTGTATTAATGATTCGATGTACAAGGCCTTAATTAATAGACCTAAACTAGAACTGCATAAGGTAAGTCAAATACGTAGTAATATTTTATCTAAGAACAATCACATTTGATTTAGGAAACAACATGTCTTGTTGTTTTTGTTTCCTCTTTTTTCATTATTTATCCTAAACATATGAATACTGGCTAGTGTCTATTGGAAAGCATGAGAAACATATGCATAAGTCTGAGACAAGAAAGGATAAGCAATCAACAAACCAAGTATTTTATTTGTTGCTTATAATTGCTCAGTGTCTATTTGTAATTTATGAATAAATGCTAGGTATTTTATTGTTTGATTGTTGTATTTGTTATCAGATTTACTTGATGAAAGGTCATATGCTTTTAACACCATACTTGTACAAGCTTAAGTTGGTATCCAAATGTCAAAAGGATATTGGAATTTGGATTTTTGTTATTTAATTCTTTTCCTATTTCAGGATTTCTCCATGTTCATTGACTAAAAGTAAACTCTGAAGTTTTGTAACATTGTACATTAATTAATTAAAGCCAGTGTGTGGCTAAAACTCTCTGATAATGGTAAATAGCGTGAGCACATATTGGGAAAAGATGTAAGCTTAGATAGAAACTTATGCATTGAACAGATTAGAAATTTGAACTGCACTTGACTGTTTGATAAAATTGTGGGACAAACTGCAAGAAGAAGCACATGTTCAATAAAAGGCATTGGAATGACATTGTGGAAGATGAACTCCTTACAAAGTTGTCAAAAAACGTTGTGGAAGAACTTGGAAATATATTATAGATCACATCCGAGGTTCAAGTTGAAGTTCCAGATGTTTCTATTGTTTCTGCTCTGTTTCAGGTTTGTAATGCTAAATTAGTTGTTGATTAGCAAGCCAATTTCACGTAATACATGACAAACCGTACGATATCATCCCATGCTTGTCTTTCTGCACATTTGATTGCAATATTGAATCAAAGCTTCAACTCTGAAGTGAAAAAAGCATGATGATTAATCTTGCCTTAAGTACGAAGAACATCCCAAATGGTCATGCAGAGATGTGGATGAACCCACGAGATCTTTCTAATCTGTAGCCAAAATCTTACTACAACATGCCTGGGCAAAAATCTCATGCAGCTTATTTGCCATCTCTCAATGATCATGATTGCTGCTGCTGCACAATCTTCTCATATGAAGATTCTGGGCATGTACCATTCTCCACCACAACGAATGCAATGGCCAGTCGACAGCAGCTCATGAAGGAAAACCAGGCGCCTATAAGGAACAACCAGAACTGGGAAATCTGAATTGGCAAGAGAACATCTGAAGAGTTGATTTGCACCATTTTCTCCTAGGAATTAGCATCAGATGCAATATATTAAATTTTATCATAAAGTGTGAAGAGTACTATCTTTCTAAACAAACACATTCTTTCTAGTTTCTAAGAAATGCATTAACTACTAGAAGCTACAATATATGTCCTTGTTATACTCGTAAATTAATAATAGTACTAAAAATATGAAATTATGCTTCTACCATCCCAATTCTGTAGGTCTAAATTTGCACTTGCTTAGTATGCGAATTCCGTGCATTTTATGATGACTTTCCAATGTGTTGATTCCTCGCTTACGTTCCTTGGATTGAACTTTACCCTGGAGAAATACCTCTAGATGCAACAGTATCTGGTAGCCTCTGTGGGCCACCATTCTTGTGAACTGTTGAAGCAACTGCTGCTCTGCAGTTGCTGTTGTTGCTGATTCATCTGTGAATGTCTCATTTGTTATTGATGTAACTAAAAAGATGAAGCTTGTTGCATTAGTTGTTGCCGCCTTTGTGGTTGTGGACGATATTTAATTAACAAGAGATCAATGAAAACGAGGCAGTCCAAGACTGCAACATGATTAACAATAGATTTAAGGAAAACAAGAATCCAAATTTTCTACCATAGATTAAACTTTAAAGAACAAAAATGATGAAAATTATTCAAAAAAGCAACAAAATGAAACAACAGCACCAAATTACAATCTGAATTAATTTGGGGCTTTCGGCAGAGAATCATATGCAGAGGAGTGAAATTTCACTCACTGCCCTTAGTGAGGTAAATCCGCAGTGACAAAAGGTATCTCGTGCACATCGACAACACCCTTGTGCAATCCCAACCCAAGCAAGAATTGTAACAAATAAGTGATTCCTCCAGTGTGCAATCTTCCCCATTTTAAGCCTGCTCTACCATGGACTTGCAGGTGCCTTAGCCAAATCATTCTCTTTTATCACTTTGAACCCAACTTTCTTCTCAACCTCTGCAATATCCTTGTATCTCCTCCGCCCTGGTACTGCATCACCTCTCTCAATCCCCTGGATCATTTCCATGTGCTTCAGCTCATCCTCGTGGTACAATTTCTAAGATTTTAAAAGAAAAACTAAGGTTTTCTTCACAGGGACAAGATCCAGTGTAGCCTATGAGATAGAAGACAACGCTGGTAAAAGAAGAAGAATGTCGAAAGCAAGGAGATGAAAATATAAACCGTTATTCTTGTCATAGCTAACAAAATAAATGGAGATTAAAGGTCATTTTTTGTTTTTTAGTAATTTTTTTGTTAATTTTTACCACTCAAGTATCTACGCGATCTTACCACGGCATATCGGGAACGTGTCGACCACGTGTCAGATGGTAGAAAAGCAAAAGAAAAAGGGGATACACCATATGGCGTACCTGACACGTGTGGAAAGCGTACTAGAGTATATCTGAGTCAAACATACTTTTTCTAGTTTCTAATTTTTACATCGAGTTATGTTGACAAAAAATGCTCCAATTGTTGAATGCTACAATATATGGCATCATCAGACTAATGAAATATTATGTCGTAATAATAATTTTTTAATATAATTTAGATATAAAGTCCAATTTGTGTGCAAGGTGCATGCCAGACTGTACTGTCAGTGGAATATAAGGAAAGTTATCATATTTAATAGGTTTCCATTAATGAATATTGCATATTTCGTTGTGATTTTGGTTCTATATAATGAGATAATCTCTCACATTGAGAAGCATTAATGAATAGTGTAATTGATAGTTATTCTATTTAGTTGTAATTTTTGATCTATATAATGAGAGAACATTTTGTCAGTCTTCTTCGTATTTCGATCTTTTTTTACGTGATTTGGTATATCTCTTCAACCTTTTGTACATGGAAGCAACATCCATTGAGCTAATGCCAAGCTTGGCAATCAAGAAAGGCACTCTCTCTCTTGGCTGCCGCCGCGGTCTCCAGTCTCACTTATTGGATCAAAACATTAGGCAGATACCAATCTACTATGGATGAAGAAGGATCACATAGTTTGATGGGAGGCTGTTAAAGTGTTAAAAGTTTGACAATTGAAGACCCTGGCATAAATAAAGGTCTCCCACTTGGAAAGCTTCTTAACATGAAGCTGCCTCCTGAACTTATTGGCGATGTTCTTGAGGTATGGAACTTCGTCTAGTGTTTCCATGAATTGTTGGGTCTGAAAGAACTTTTATCAGTTAATTTACTCTTAGAGGAACTGCTCAAGTGAAAAGTTCAAACTAAGGAACAGAAGCAAGCAATCAACCCTTGGAAAGTGACGTGCACGAAATCCGCATAGTAACAACTGCAAATTTAGATTTACAGAACTAGGACAAAATAGAAATTCGCATGGGGTTTTTTCAATTGTGCTTAATTATATTTCTTGTTTCTACAAATACCAAATGATATAGGTTCTAGCAAGAACACCACCAAATAGTTCAGGAGGCAGCTTCGTGCTAAGAGACTTTCCAAGAGGGAGATATTTATCTATGTTAGGGTCTTCAATTGTCAGACTTTTAACACTTCATAGCTTCCCATCAAAATAAGTGATGCTTTTTCATCCACTGTTGATTGGTATCTACCTAATGTTTTGATATAATACAGGGAACTGGAGACCGCAACGGCAGCCGAGAAAGAGAATGCCTGCCTTGATTGCCAAGCCTGGCATTAGCACAATGGGTATTGCTTTCGGGCACAAAAAGTTGAAGAGATATGCCAAATCACACAGAAAACTATTGAAATACCAAGAAGACTGGACGGAAGGAGCACCCAACCAAGAAAAGGAGAGAAAATCTTGAGGAACTAACTCTGATACTGTGTCCAATATATTCAATGATACTTAATAAGACTCAATACTCCTCAATGTAAGAGGTTCTCTCATTATATAAAACCAAAATCACAACTAAATATGATATCTATCAATCACAACTAAGTGAATTGTACTTTCCCGCTGGATAAATATATAAAACAAGAGTACAAGGTTGGTGTTGGACCACAAGCGATGTGCACGTGCAACTTATCTATCCCCACAACTCTTAATTAGGCAACTAGACGCTAACTTAACGACCTTTTATCTAATATCAGCATCATTTGTGAAATTTTATATCATCATTCAGCCTCTAGATTAGTCCATCAGAATCATAGCATAAGGGGAGGCTGCCTAGTGTGCTTGTAACCCAAAAGGTTCCACGAGCAATATGGGAATAAAAAATGGCCATTACAAAATGTTGGAGTAGTAACTATTTTCTCCAAAATGGCTAGGCAGCATTAATTGGTCATATGTGGCTAAATGGTGAAAGTTTACTCGACAAATTCTGTACCAAATGCACAATTTAATTCATTCTTTCAATGTCTCATTATTCTTTTTCTTTTTTAAACTCTCTCACTCTCACTCCTCACTCTCACTCTCACTCTCACTCTCATTCTCTTTTTTCTTTTTTCTTTTTTCTTTTTTCTCAGTTTTCTTTATTATATTCTCTCTCTTATTTAAGTGCACTTTTGGATTTCTTTATAATTTCCTTACAATATAATGCGAAAGTCTAATAGTAACTTTAACAATACTTTCACAACATTAATTGCCATTCCCACATTTGATAAGATCTATCATTCTTCTTCATTATAATTTTCCTAGACAAGCACTAAATATACATCAAAGGTGAAATTTTAATTATAAATGAAGATCATTAAATATGAATTTGAACCAACTATCTATTCATGGGCATTAATATCACGTAAACTGGAAGTCTTTCTATGTATATGTATCAAGATAAAAATCTAAAAAGTGCAGTGGAGATGCTCTCACAATATACAAAAACAATGAACACGTGCTTCGCACGTGGCTAAGGTGGGTGAGAAGTTGGATGAAGTGAAAAAGTTCAAATCCAAGCTCCATTATTTTCTGGTCATAAAAGTTGCAAAAAAAATGCTTTGCTCCCATCTCGAATTCTTCAATAGAACAAAGTCTAATACTAATAATTGAACATATAAAATAAACAAAGAGAATTAGATTGACTAATCCAAACAATGACGAATCGAAGATAAAAAAGAAAGAATTTGGTTTAATAGTAGAAAACCCCTACAAACGTTTCCATGTGCAATATGCTCCATATCTATTGGAAATCGTAAAAAACCCCTGCTTGAAATTTTTTGTGTGAAATATATCTTATGTTAACCCACCTTCTAATTCCATTAGTTTAATCGTTAAAAAAGTAAAAATTGCCAAAATTTAAAAAAGAAAGAAAAAAAGAAAAAATTGTAGTTGTGGTCCTAAAACTTTTATTTTATATGTACCACCCACAATCACAAACTTTTACAGCTTTATCTTCTTACCTACTCCACCCATTCTCACCATAATACTATGGATTAATTTGTACAATGTTGGAAGACAACATTATTGACAATGTATGAGTTGTCAAAAAATTATTGGCTGAAGAAATAAGTTTTTGTTCAAACCGTCAATGAAAACATGTCACATATCATATTGTCAACAAAGTTGTCTTTCAACATTGTACACAAAGCATGATTTTTTCATCTTCTCTTCTTCATCAACTACTACATCGACCATATCACTATTTTCCACTCCCTTGCTGTCCAAAACCTCAATATATTCTAATTTTTTGACCTCTTCTCCTCCCAAATTTTCTTCAGTATCCTTTTTTCTTCTCTTCGCAGAGGACCCCTTTCTTTCGTTTCCAGTTTTATCAACACTCTCGACGACATCTTTGCTGCAAGCACAACTAATCTGCGACCTTGTCACTCTCCTTTGTCCTGAAGACATCCCTATTTCTGCTTGTGCCTTCATCATCATCGCAAACTCCCTTTTCATCCCAGCTCGAATTGATGACACCACAATTTCATCTGAATCCATATCCTTTGCATTGCAGCAAAAAAGCAACAAATCCCAAAAAAAGTCAATCACGGATCTAAAATAAAAATACCCGAAATCATATCATCACAAAGGTGAAACCCCATCAATGTTCAGATACCAAAATCCCCCCCCCCCCCAAAAAAAAAAAAAAAAAAAAAAAAAACCAAAAAATTTTTTTTAAAAAATTCACAAACTTACACGTCTAATTCTATGTGAATGGATTTAAATTACAATGCTTTAATTTACATATAAAGAGACAGAGGCTAAATTTATTAGAGAAAGAAGTGGAATTTTTGCATTTTTTGGAAAGAATTTTTAAGGATTGCTGTTAGGTTTCCACATGGGGTGGGATGGAGTGGGTGAGCGTAGGTAAGAAGATAAAGTTTTAAAGGTTTGGGATTGTGAGTGTTATAAATAAAAGATTTTGGTATAATTTGAAAAAAATAAAATAAAAAGTTTCGGACCACAACTGCAATTATTTCTTTTTAACTTTGACAATTTTTACCTTTTTAACGGTTAAACTAACGGATTTGGACGGTATGGGTTTCTTTGCCCAAAAAAGGTTGTATGTCGCACAAAATGTTTTAAATAGGGAATTCTGCGATTTCCAATAGGAAGGGGGTATATTGCACATGGAGACGTTTCTAAGAGGTTTTCTACTATTAATCTAAAGAATTTAATCAGCTGAAAAGTTAATAATTCAATGGTATTATGATTCACAATTACTTCCTACAGCAAATTAAAGAAGAGTTGAATAGTATATAAAATCTATGGCAGCCAGATTTCATACGCATGAGTGCTTTGTGATTAAAACAATGAAAGTCCAATTACCGAACACATACTGAGAAAAGATGTAAGGTAAAATAGAAACTCTGCATTGAATAGCTTTGATATTTAAATTGCACACGTTGTCTCATAAAGTAGTGGAGCCAACAAGAACAAGAAGCATGCATAGAAGGCATTGGATGCACGAAGAAGATGAAATCCTACAAACTTGTTAAGGAACATGGTGGAATCACATTACAAATAATATATAAGGTTCAACGTGAAGTTCTAAATGCTTTTGTATGTTCTATTAGGTTCCAAATTTGTAAAGCTAAATTTGTTGTAGATTAGCATGTGAATTTTGTGCAATAAATGACGAAGTGCATCATATCAATCAATGCTTGTCTTTATGAACATTTGTTCGCATTATTGAAGCAAATATTAAATTTTGAAGTGAAACAGGGGATGAAGATTCATCTCAACTTAAGTACAAAGATAGCAATTTTTATATTCCAAATGGTCAGGCAGAGATATCTGAATTGTGGGTGAACCCAAGGGATATTTCTAGTCTAAGGCCAGAATATTAATGCAAACATGCCTGGGCCAACAGCTCATGCTGCTTATGCCATCTCCTCAAAATTCCATCACTAGCACACTTGTATGTGATTATTACTAAGATTTTAGTTGTAGAATCTTTAACAAAGAATGTGAAAT
>NW_019263366.1:21859-25306 GCF_002742605.1 Olea europaea var. sylvestris
CGCGAATTGCACGTGTTGGATAAGTGAAGCATTCAAGCAAGGTTCATATTTGACTGAAATAAAGTTATTGAATTATTTGCATAGTGGGCAGCAACATCATTCTTGTGACAAATTTACAGGATTTGGACTTGATATTGAAATGGCTAGTATTGGCGGATTAGTATTCTCTGGCATTGAAAAAGGCACCGCCATACTCAATGTCTGAGGCTGCTCCAATACTGACTGTGAAGCATTGTTTCCAAACCCTCTAATTGATCCAAAAACTGATAAGTCTTATTGCTTAGTTTCACAACCCGGCCTTCTTTCGTTCTCTTGTGATACTTGTACAAGTTCTCTAATTTGTCTTTGCATTTCTTGGCAGTTCGTTCAAATCCAAGCTCCACTATTTTTTCTGATAATAAAAGTTGCAAAGGAGAAACATGATTTGTTCCCATCTCGAATTCTCCAATAAAACAAAGTTTAATAATTAAAGACATAAAATAAACAAAGAGATTTAACTTTGCTAATCCAACTCAATTGTTCAATCAAGTCTAGATTCAGATGAATTATATTGTAAAAACAGCTCAAATTGAAGAAATGAATTAATGAATTCTATTTTTGGCAAATTAAAAGAAGCAGCGAAATCCTGTAATTTAATTCCATAGAAGCTGCTGAATTGTTGTGATATGAACTGATAAACAATGACCCTTTAATCAAAAATTAATAATTCAATGGTATTATGATCCACGAGTACTTTCTACAGCAAACTCAAGAAGAGTTGAAATAGTATATAAAATCTATGGCAGCCAGATTTCATGTGCATGAGTGCGTGCTTTGTGATTAAAACAATGAAAGTCCAATTCATGAACACAATGAGAAGAGATGTGTAAGTTAAAAAGGAAACTTCGCATTGAATAGCTTTGACATTTAAATTGCACACACTGTTTGGTGAAGTAGTGGAGCCAACAAGAAGCACGCATAAAAGGCATTGGATGCACGAAGAAGATGAAATCCTACAAACTGGCGAAAGAACGTGGGGGAATTACATTACAAATAATCTGTGATGCTCAGACTCTTATTTTCGGCCAGCATACCCATGTCAACACGACACTGGTACCGGTATGAAATATGGGGCAGACACGGCAATTTTCAATGGGACATGGCGAAGGTTGATGCAAAGCTTCGGGGAGCTGGGCAAGGAGGCAGCTGTGCGGAAGAGGAGACGCTGCTGGTTGGAAAAGGGAAAGAATCGGTGGAAGAGGAAACCTTGATTTAGTGCTGGGGTGCTAGGGAGGAAAGAGGACGGTGCTAAATGAAGAGATTCACCAATTGAGGTCTCTTAAAGAATTAAGAAGCGTTGTTTGGTTATTGAAGTCACGTGAGTCTTGAAAGTAAAAGAAAAAAAGGAGCACAACTCTAGTTAAATTTTCATCAGAGGTCACCATACTTTGATTAAATTTTCATTTTAGTCATTCGACCTTTTTTCTAATTAAAAAATTTACTTAATTATTATTTAACCTTTTACATGTGAAACTTTTTTTTTTTTTTTGGTGGGGGGCGGTGGTGTTTTGAAATTTGAAAGACGTACCTACATACCTATGTCTGAAATTTGGACTCTTTTTCGCTATATTTCCGTATCATACATTCTAGAAAATAAATATCCGACATTTCGATATGCATTCATATCCAATAACCGTACCCTAGTCCAAGCATCATAGCAAATAATATATAAGGTTCAACATGAAGTTCTGAATGTTTTTGTAGATTCTATTAGGCTCCAAATTTGTAATGCTAAATTTATTGTAGATTAACGTGCGAATACTGTGCAATATATGACGAAGCGCATCATATCATTCAATGCTTGTCTTTATGAACATTTGATTGCAGCATTGAAGCAAATATCAAATTTTGAAGTGAAACAGGACATGAAGATTCATCTCGATTTAAATACAAAGATAGCAATTTTTATATTCCAAATGGTCAGGAAGAGACATCTGAAGAGATATTTCTAGTCTTCAGCCAGAATATTATTGCAAAATGCATGGGCAAACACCTCATGCTGCTAATGACATCTTACCCTCAAAATTACGGTCACTTGTGTCCACTTGCACACTTGTGTGTAATTATTACAAAGATAGTATTTGTAGAATATGTAACAAAGAACAAGAATACGAGAAATAAATGAAAAAGAAATAAGTTAGTCACATGCTTCGCACGAATGCTGCATTTGATTGTATGATACATTATCTATTTCTAGCTAGATAGCTGATTACATGTGAAATTTATGCATTTTTCTTGAAGATTTGAGAGGATTAATAAAGACAAAAATTATAAACGTGTGATTCTCAGTATATTAGTGAATTTTAACTTTTTTACAACTATTAAGTTCAGTTTGATGAACAATGCTATCCCTTATCCCACAAGTTAGTTTGATGAATTTGAATTTTGAATTTTTTACATTAAATGCATTACGAAGTTTATGAAATGTGAGTTGGCGTATAGTGAGAATGTCCTTGAACTCTCTATTTTAACCCAATAATTCATCTCCTAAACAAGTTTCTAGAGCTTAGTTCCTTCCAACACATCAAATTTAATCATGAAAAGATGTTTGTTTGTAGCTGCTGAACAGAGAGAATGGCCGAACCAGGACCTTATGCAATTGAGATCAATAGGCAAAAACAGTATGGTGGATAGATGGCCCATTTCTTATTTCCAAGTCTGCCATCATTCGTTAGAACATGAAAGGTGTCCTTGAATAATGCCAGATTACAAATCTATTAGACAATATTTTTTATTTTTCCGGCATCTGGAATTTGGTTTGGTGTATGTCCAGTCCATAAGGAATTTGAAATTTGATATCTGGTCAAGTTAATCTGGAATCTGATTATTAGGTCCAGTTAATCTGGAATACGATATTTGGTTATGTTATCTAAACTTTGGTATTTGGAGTATGCATGCATTTGTTAGGTTTGATTACGTGGCTCAAGTTGGTGGTTTTGGCTACCGCAATGAATTTGAAGACTTATGAGAATACAAAGAATAGGCATTTGTTTTTATCAACTTTCGTATTATTGAGTTGATTGAATATTGCTAATTAGTTGGGCTCTTGAACTTGTGACGTGTCTCAACCATGGAAGGGAAGCGCCAAGTGACTCTAGCACTAACGTGTAAGGAGAGTGTGATTCGTATAGGAGAAGGCAAACCATACATTATTCAGTCAGTTTTGTATTCATGAGTTTGGCCTATGGACCTTGACATATAGACTACAGTTATATAGAAGAATGGATGAAGATTGATGGTACGTACTATTAAGACTTGTGATCTATCTTAAAAGATCAACCTTGTTAAAAGGAGCAGTCCAACGCCTTATATGTTGATATCTATGTAGGTTTTTACATGATGTGCAATTTATGTCCTCGTAAGACGATGGCTCAATTGAGTAGATTAATCTTGAAATCCATATGCTCT
>NW_019263366.1:33463-34982 GCF_002742605.1 Olea europaea var. sylvestris
TAAGAGTATTTACATGTACCAAAGGCAGAAGTTACTATGTTTAGTACGTGACCCCCGAAGCCTAAGATCGGGGTGTCACAGGATCCTCCCAGAAATAATACTTTAATTCGGCGAAGAACTTTTTCCTCTAATGACTTGAGTAGTTTGGTGGTGGGATGGAACGGGCCAAGTAATTGACGATATCTACATACCAAGGTGCTTCATCCACTCTTAACATCTGCTCATCTGGAAAGATCTCATTTATATCCACTAAATCTTCCGTCTCCCCAGGCTCTAATCGGGATAGGTGATCTGCTACTTCATTCTCACTGCCCCTCTTGTCTCGTATCTCGATATCAAATTCTTGCAGCAATAGCACCCAAAGAATTAATCTCGACTTTGCATCCTTCTTTGTGAGCATATACTTCAATGCAGCATGATCAGTGTAGAGGATGACTTTAGACCCGACAAAGTATGACCTGAATTTGTCATATGCATATACCACGGCCAATAGCTCCTTTTTAGTGGTGGCATAATTGATTTGCGCATCATTTAGAGTCCTACTTGCATAGTAGATCACATTAAAAATCTTGTTCCTCCGTTGTCCTAATACGGCACCTACGGCGTGATCACTTGCATCACACATCAATTCGAAAGGCAGTTCCCAGTCTGGTGCCACAATTACTGGTGCTGTCACAAGCTTCTCCTTTAAAGTGTTGAATGCTGCGAGGCATTCCTCATTAAACTCAAAGGTTACGTCTTTCATTAGCAGATTGCACAATGGTTTAGTGACCTTCGAGAAATCTTTTATAATTCTCCTATAGAACCCCGCATGTCCCCAAGAAACTACGAACTCCTTTAACTGACGTAGGCGGTGGTAATTTCTCAATAACTTGGATTTTTACCTTGTCCACCTCAATTCCTTTTGCCGAGATCCGATGCTCAAGTACAATGCCTTCCTGCACCATAAAGTGGCATTTCTCCCAATTTAAAACCAGGTTAGTCTCCTCGTATCTCTGTAAGACCAAATTTAGGTGCTCTAGACATTCATCGAATGAAGATCCAAACACTGAGAAGTCGTCCATGAAAACTTCAATAAACCTTTCAATCATATCGGAGAATATTGCCATCATACATCTCTGAAATGTGGCTGGAGCGTTGCAAAGACCAAAAGGCATCCTACGATAGGCAAAAGTACAATAGGAACATGTGAAAGTGGTCTTCTCCTGATCTTCTGGTGCAACAGGTATCTGATTATAGCCCGAGTATCCATCAAGGAAGCAGTAGTGTGAATGTCCAGCCAATCTCTCTAACATCTGATCAATGAATGGGAGGGGGAAATGATCCTTTCGTGTAGTTGCATTGAGTTTGCGATAGTCGATGCAAACTCTCCATCCCGTAACCGTTCTGGTGGGAATTAATTCATTCTTCTCATTTTTCACTACTGTGATTTCCCTTTTTTTTCGGTACCACTTGAACTGGACTGATCCATGCACTATCTGAAATTGGGTAGATAATTCCTGCATCCAGTAATTTCAGT
>NW_019263367.1:0-14753 GCF_002742605.1 Olea europaea var. sylvestris
GCAGTTTGATCTGAAATAAAAATCGCGCCGGGGGCAATTTCGTCATTTTTCTCGACTGTGTCGGAATGGACTCAAATTTGGCATTTTGATCGGGAACGAAAATAGCACCGGGTGTAATTTCGTCATTTTCCGCGACTGTGTCGGAATTGGCTAAAATTTGACTGGTTGATCGGAAACGAAAATCGCGCCGGGGGCATTTCGTCATTTTTCTCGACTGGGTCGGAATTCGCTGAAATTTGACAGGTTGATCGGAAACAAAAATCGCGCCGTGGGCAATTTTGTCATTTTTCTCGACTGTGTCGGAATTGGCTGAAATTTGGCAGTTTGATCGGAAACAAAAATCGCGCCGGGGCAATTTCGTCATTTTTCTCGACTGTGTCGGACTGGCTCAAATTTGACAGGTTGATCGGGAACGAAAATAGCACCGGGTGTAATTATCCTCATTTTCCTCGACTGTATCGAAATTGGCTAAAATTTGATAGGTTGATCGAAAACAAAAATCGCGCCGGGGCGATTTAGTCATTGATCGAAAACAAAAATCGCGCCGGGGCGATAGGTTGATCGAAAACAAAAATCGGTAAGTTCGTCATTTTCCGCGACTGTGTCGAAATTGGCCAAAATTTGACTGGTTGATCGGAAACGAAAATAGCGCCGGGGGCAATTTCTTCATTTTTCTCGACTGTGTCGGAATGGGCTCAAATTTGGAAGGTTGATCGGGAACAAAAATCGCACTGGGTGTAATTTCGTCATTTTTCGCGACTGTGTCGGAATTGGCTAAAATTTGACTGGTCGATCGGAAACGAAAATCGCGCCGGGGGCAATTTCGTCATTTTTCTCGACTGGGTCGGAATTCGCTAAAATTTGACAGGTTGATCGTAAACAAAAATTGCGCCGGGGCAATTTCATCATTTTTCTCGACTGTGTCGGAATGGGTTCAAATTTGACAGGTTGATCGGGAACGAAAATAGCACCGGGTGTAATTTCGTCATTTTCCGCGACTGTGTCGGAATTGGCAAAAATTTGATTGGTTGATCGGAAACAAAAATCGCGCCGGGGGCAATTTCGTCATTTTTCTCGACGGTGTCGAAATTGGTTGAAATTTGACAGGTTTATCGGGAACAAAAACCTCGTCGAGTGTAATTTCGTCATTTTTCGCGGCAATGTCGGAATTGGCTGAAATTTGACTTGTTGATCAGAAACCGCGCCGGGGGCAATTTCGTCATTTTTCTCGACTGTGTCGGAATTGGCTGAAATTTGGCAGTTTGATCTGAAATAAAATTCGCGCCAGGGGCAGTTTCGTCATTTTTCTCGACTGTGTAGGAATGGGCTCAAATTTGACAGGTTGATCGGAAACAAAAATCGCGCCGGGGCAATTTCGTCATTTTTCGCGACTGGGTCGGAATTCGCTAAAATTTGACAGGTTGATCGGAAACAAAAATCGCGCCGGGGGCAATTTTGTCATTTTTCTCGACTGTGTCGGAATTGGCTGAAATTTGGCAGTTTGATCTGAAATAAAAATCGCGCTGGGGGTAATTTCGCCATTTTTCTCGACTGTGTCGGAATGGGCTCAAATTTGACAGGTTGATCGGAAACAAAAATCGCGCAGGGGCAATTTAGTCATTTTTCGCGACTGGGTCGGAATTGGCTAAAATTTGACAGGTTGATCGGAAACAAAAATCGCGTCGGGGAAAATTTCGTCATTTTTCTCGACTGTGTCGGAATGGGCTCAAATTTGACAGGTTGATCGGGAACAAAAATAGCCCCGGGTGTAATTTTGTCATTTTTCGCGACTGTGTCGGAATTGACTAAAATTTGACTTTTTGACCGGAAACAAAAACCGCGCCGTGGGCAATTTCGTCATTTTTCTCGACTGCGTCGGAATTGGCTGAAATTTGACAGGTTTATCGGGAACAAAAACCGCTTCGGGTGTAATTTCGTCTTTTTTCGCGACAGTGTCGAAATTGGCTAAAATTAGACTTGTTGATCGGGAACAAAAATCGTGCCGAGTGTAATTTTGTCATTTTTCGCGACTGTGTCGGAATTGACTAAAATTTGACTTTTTGACCGGAAACAAAAACCGCGCCGGGAGCAATTTCGTCATTTTTCTCGACTGCGTCGGAATTGGCTGAAATTTGACAGGTTTATCGGGAACAAAAACCGCTTCGGGTGTAATTTCGTCTTTTTTCGCGACAGTGTCGAAATTGGCTGAAATTAGACTTGTTGATCGGAAACAAAAACCGTTCCGGGGGAAATTTCGTCATTTTTCTCGACTGTGTCTGAATTGGCTGAAATTTGGCAGTTTGATCTGAAATAAAAATCGCGCCTGGGGCAATTTCGTCATTTTTCTCGACTGTGTCGGAATGGGCTCAAATTTGGCAGTTTGATCGGGAACGAAAATAGCACCGGGTGTAATTTCGTCATTTTTCGCGACTGTGTCGGAATTGGCTAAAATTTGACTGGTTGATCGGAAACGGAAATCGCGCCGGGGGCATTTCGTCATTTTTCTCGACTGGGTCGGAATTCGCTGAAATTTGACAGGTTGATCGGAAACAAAAATCGCGCCGGGGCAATTTCGTCATTTTTCTCGACTGTGTCGGACTGGCTCAAATTTGACAGGTTGATCGGGAACGAAAATAGCACCGGGTGTAATTATCCTCATTTTCCGCGACTGTATCGATATTGGCTAAAATTTGACTGGTTGATCGGAAACTAAAATCGCGTCAGGGGCAATTTCGTCATTTTTCTCGACGGTGTCGAAATTGGTTGAAATTTGACAGGTTTATCGGGAACAAAAACCGCGCCGGGTGTAATTTCGTCATTTTTCGCGACAGTGTCGGAATTGGCTGAAATTTGACTTGTTGATCAGAAACGAAAACCGCGCCAGGGGCAATTTCGTCATTTTTCTCGACTGTGTCGGAATTGGATGAAATTTGGCAGTTTGATCTGAAATAAAAATCGCACCGGGGGCAATTTCGTCATTTTTCTCGACGGTGTCGAAATTGGTTGAAATTTGACAGGTTTATCGGGAACAAAAACCGCGCCGGGTGTAATTTCGTCATTTTCCGCGACTGTGTCGGAATTGGCTAAAATTTGACAGGTTGATCGGAAACAAAATTCGCGCATTGTGGAATTTCGTCATTTTTCTCGACTGTGTCGGAATGGGCTCATATTTGACAGGTTGATCGGAAACAAAATTCGCGCATTGTGGAATTTCGTCATTTTTCTCGACTGTGTCGGAATGGGCTCATATTTGACAGGTTGATCGGAAACAAAATTCGCGCATTGTGGAATTTCGTCATTTTTCTCGACTGTGTCGGAATGGGCTCATATTTGACAGGTTGATCGGAAACAAAATTCGCGCATTGTGGAATTTCGTCATTTTTCTCGACTGTGTCGGAATGGGCTCAAATTTGACAGGTTTATCGGGAACAAAAATCGCTCCGGGTGTAATTTCGTCATTTTTCGCGACAGTGTCGGAATTGGCTAAAATTTGACTTGTTGATCGGAAACAAAAACCGCGCAGGGGGCAATTTCGTCTTTTTTCTAGACTGTGTCGGAATTGGCTGAAATTTAGCAGCTTGATCTGAAATAAAAATCGCGTCGGGGGCAATTTCGTCATTTTTCTCGACTGTGTCGGAATGGGCTCATATTTGACAGGTTGATCGGAAACAAAAATCACGTCGGGGCAATTTCGTCATTTTTCGCGACTGTGTCGGAATTGGCTAAAATTTGATAGGTTGATCGGAAACAAAAATCGAGCCGGGGCAATTTCGTCATTTTCCTCGACTGTGTCGGAATTGGCTAAAATTTGGCTGTTTGATCTGAAATAAAAATCGCGCCGGGGGCAATTTCGTCGTTTTTCTCGACTGTGTCGGAATGGGCTCAAATTTGACAGGATGATCGAAAACAAAAGTCAGACCGGGGGTAATTTCGTTGTTTTTCGCGACTGTATCGGAATTGGCTAAAATTTGACAGGTTGATCGGAAACTAAAAACCGCGTCGGGGGCAATTTCATCATTTTTCACGACCGTGTAGGAATGTGCTAAAATTTGACAGGTTGATCGGAAACAAAAACCGCACCGGGGGTAATTTCGTCATTTTTCTTGACTGTGTCGGAATTGGCTGAAATTTGGCAGTTTGATCTGAAATAAAAATCGCGTCGGGGCAATTTCGTCATTTTTCTCGACTGTGTCGGAATGGGCTCAAATTTGACAGGTTGATCGGAAACAAAAATCGCGCAGGTGGCGATTTCGTCATTTTTCGCGACTGTGTCGGAATGAGCTCAAATTTGACTGGTTGATCGGGAACAAAAACCGCGCCGTGTGTAATTTCGTCATTTTTCGCGACTGTGTCGGAATTGGCTAAAATTTGATTGGTTGATCGGAAACAAAAATCGCGTCGGTACCAATTTCGTCATTTTCTCGACTGTGTCGGAATGGGCTGAAATTTGGCAGTTTGATCGGAAATAAAAATCGCGCCGACGGTAATTGAGTCATTTTTCTCGATTGTGTCGGAATGGGGTGAAATTTGGCAGTTTGATCTGAAATAAAAATCGAGCCGGGGGCCATTTCGTCATTTTTCTCGACTGTGTCGGAATGGGCTCAAATTTGACAGGTTGATCGGAAACAAAAATCGAGCCGGGGCAATTTCGTCATTTTTCGCGATTGGGTCGGAATTGGCTAAAATTTGACAGGTTGATCGGAAACAAAAATCGAGCCGGGGCAATTTCGTCATTTTTCGCGATTGGGTCGGAATTGGCTAAAATTTGACAGGTTGATCGGGAACAAAAATCGCCCCTTGGGCAATTTCGTCATATTTCTCAACTGTGTATGAATGGGCTCAAATTTAACCGGTTGATCGGGAACAAAAATAGGTCCGGGTGTAATTTCTTCATTTTTCGCGACTGTGTCGGAATTGGCTAAAATTTGACTGGTTGATCGGAAACAAAATTCGTGCTGGGGGCAATTTCGTCATTTTTCTCAACTGTGTCGGAATTGGCTGAAATTTGGCAGTTTGATAGGAAATAAAAATCGCGCCGGCGGCAATTTCGTCATTTTTCTCGACTGTGTCGGAATGGGCTCAAATTTGACAAGTTTATCGGGAACAAAAACTGCGCGCGGGTGTAATTTCGTCATTTTTCGCGATCGTGTCGGAATTGACTAAAATTTGACTTGTCGATCGGAAACAAAAACCGCGCCGGGGGCAATTTCGTCATTTTCCTCGACTGTGTCGGAATTGGCTCAAATTTGACAGGATGATCGAAAACAAAAGTCAGACCGGGGGCAATTTCGTTGTTTTTCGCGACTGTATCGGAATTGGCTAAAATTTGACAGGTTGATCGGAAACTAAAAACCGCGTCGGGGGCAATTTCATCATTTTACTCGATTGTGTAGGAATGGGCTAAAATTTGACAGGTTGATCGGAAACAAAAATCGCGCAGGTGGCGATTTCGTCATTTTTCGCGCCTGTGTCGGAATGAGCTCAAATTTGACTGGTTGATCGGGAACAAAAACCGCGCCGGGGGCAATTTCGTCATTTTTCGCGACTGGGTCGGAATTGGCTAAAATTTGGCAGGTTGATCGGAAATAAAAATCGCGCCGGGGGCAATTTCGTCATTTTTCGCGACTGGGTCGGAATTGGCTAAAATTTGGCAGGTTGATCGGAAATAAAAATCGCGCCGGGGGCAATTTCGTCATTTTTCGCGACTGGGTCGGAATTGGCTAAAATTTGGCAGGTTGATCGGAAATAAAAATCGCGCCGGGGGCAATTTCGTCATTTTTCGCGACTGGGTCGGAATTGGCTAAAATTTGGCAGGTTGATCGGAAATAAAAATCGCGCCGGGGGCAATTTCGTCATTTTTCGCGACTGGGTCGGAATTGGCTAAAATTTGGCAGGTTGATCGGAAATAAAAATCGCGCCGGGGGCAATTTCGTCATTTTTCGCGACTGGGTCGGAATTGGCTAAAATTTGGCAGGTTGATCGGAAATAAAAATCGCGCCGGGGGCAATTTCGTCATTTTTCTCGACTGTGTCGGAATTGGCTGAAATTTGGCAGTTTGATCGAAAATAAAAATCGCGCCGACGGTAATTTAGTCATTTTTCTCGACTGTGTCGGAATAGGCTCAAATTTGACAGGTTGATCGGGAACAAAAATAGCGCCAGGTGTAATTTCGTCATTTTTCGCGACTGTGCCGGAATTGGCTAAAATTTGACTGGTTGATTGGAAACAAAAATCGCGTCGGGGGGAATTTCGTCATTTTTATCGACAGTGTCGGAATTGGCAGAAATTTGACTTGTTGATCGGAAACAAAAATCGCGCCGGGGGCAACTTCTTCATTTTTCTCGACTGTGTCGGAATTGGCTGAAATTTGGCAGTTTGATCTGAAATAAAAGTCATGCCGGGGGTAATTTCGCCATTTTTCTCGACTGTGTCGGAATGGGCTCAAATTTGACTGGTTGATCGGAAACCAAAATCGCGCCGGGGCATTTTCGTCATTTTTCGCGACTGTGTCGGAATTTGCTAAAATTTGACAGGTTGATCATAAACAAAAATCGCGTCGGGGGCAATTTCGTCATTTTCTCGACTGTGTCGGAATGGGCTCAAATTTGACAGGTTGATCGGGAACAAAAATAGCACCGGGTGTAATTTCGTCATTTTCCGCGACGGTGTCGGAATTGGCTAAAATTTGACTGGTTCATCGGAAACAAAATTCGCGCCGGGGGCAATTTCGTCATTTTTCTCGACTGTGTCAGAATTGGCTGAAATTTGGCAGTTTGACCGGAAATAAAAATCGCGCCGGCGGAAATTTCGTCATTTTTCTCGACTGTGTCGGAATCGGTTCAAATTTGAAAGGTTTATTGGGAACAAAAATCGTGCCGGGTGTAATTTCGTCATTTTTCGCGACTGTGTAGAATTGACTAAAATTTGACTTGTTGATCGGAAACAAAAATCGCGCCGGGGTCAATTTCGTCACTTTTCTCGACTGTGTCGAAATTGGCTGAAATTTGGCAGTTTGATCTGAAATAAAAATCGCCCCGGGGGCAATTTTGTCATTTTTCTCGACTGTGTCGGAATGGGCCCAAATTTTAAAGGTTTTATCGGGAACAAAAACCGCGCCGGGTGTAATTTCATCATTTTTCGCAACTGTTTCGGAATTTACTAAAATTGACTTGTTGATCGGAAAAAAAATCGCGCCAGGGGCAATTTCGTCATTTTTCTCGACTGTGTCTGAATTGGCTGAAATTTGGCAGTTTGATCGGAAATAAAAATCGCGCCGGCGGTAATTTCGTCAGTTTTCGCGACTGTGTCGGAATTGGCTAAAATTTGATAGGTTGATCGGACACAAAAATCGCGCCGGGGGCAATTTCGTCATTTTTCGCGACTGTGTCGGAATTGGCTAAAATTTGATAGGTTGATCGGACACAAAAATCGCGCCGGGGGCAATTTCGTCATTTTTCTTGACTGTGTCGGAATGGGCTCAAATTTCACAGGTTGATCGGGAAAAAAAACCGCGCCGGGTGTAATTTCGTCATTTTTCGCGATTGTGTCGGAATTGGCTAAAATTTGATTGGTTGATCGGAAACAAAAATCGCGCCGGGGGCAATTTCGTCATTTTTCTCGACTGTATCGGAATTGATTGAAATTTGGCTGTTTGATCGGAAATAAAAATTGCGCCGACGGCAATTTAGTCATTTTTCTCGACTGTGTCGGAATGGGCTCAAATTTGACAGGTTGATCGGGAACAAAAATAGCGCCGGGTTTAATTTCGTCATTTTTCGCGACTGTGTCGGAATTGGCTAAAATTTGACTGGTTGATCGGAAACAAAAATCGCGCCGGGGGGAATTTCGCCATTTTTCTCGACTGTGTCGGAATTGGATGAAATTTAACAAGTTTATCGGGGACAAAAATCGCGCCGGGTGTAATTTCGTCATTTTTCGCGACAGTGTCGGAATTGGCTGAAATTTGACTTGTTGATCAGAAACAAAAATCGCGCCGGGGGCAATTTCGTCCTTTTTCTCGACTGTGTTGGAATGGGCTCAAATTTGACAGGTTGATCGGAAACAAAAATCTCGCCGGGGCAATTTCGTCATTTTTCGCGTCTGTGTCGGAATTGGCTAAAATTTGACCGGTTGATCGGAAACAAATATCGCGTCGGGGGCAATTTCGTCATTTTCTTGACTGTGTCGGAATAGGCTCAAATTTTACAGGTTTATCGGGAACAAAAATAGCGCCGGGTATAATTTCGTCATTTTCCGCGACTGTGTTGGAATTGGCTAAAATTTGACTGGTTCATCGGAAACAAAAATCACGCCGGGTGTAATTTCGTCATTTTTCGCGTCTTTGTCGGAATTAACTAAAATTTGACTTGTTGATCGGAAACAAAAATCGCGCCGGGTGCAATTTCGTCATTTTTCTCGACTGTGTGGGAATTTGCTGAAATTTGACAGGTTTATCGGGAACAAAAACCACGCCGGGTGTAATTTCGTCGTTTTTCGCGACAGTGTCGGAATTGGCTGAAATTTGACTTGTTGATCGGAAACAAAAATCGCGCCAGGGGCAATTTCGTCATTTTCTGGACTGTGTTGGAATTGGCTGAAATTCGGCAGTTTGATCTGAAATAAAAATCGCGCCGGGGGCAATTTCGTCATTTTTCTCGACTGTGTCGGAATGGGCTCAAATTTGACAGGTTGATCGGAAACAAAAATCGGGCCGGGGCAATTTCGTCATTTTTCGCGACTGGGTCGGAATTGGCTAAAATTTGACAGGTTGATCGGAAACAAAAATCGCGCCGGGGCAATTTCGTCATTTTTCGTGACTAGGTCGGAGTTGGCTAAAATTTGACTAGTTGATCGGAAACAAAAATCGCACCGGGGCAATTTCGTCATTGTTCTCCACCGTGTCGGAATTGGCTGAAATTTGGCAGTTTGATCGGAAATAAAAATCACACCGGCGGCAATTCCGTCATTTTTTTCGACTGTGTCGGAATGGGCTCGAATTTGAAAGGTTTATCGGGAACAAAAATCGCGCCGGGTGTAATTTCGTCATTTTTCGCGACTGTGTCGGAATTGGCTAAAATTTGACAGTTTGATCGGAAATAAAAATCGCGCCGGGGTCAATTTCGTCATTTTTCTCGACTGTGTCGGAATTGGCTGAAATTTGACTTGTTGATCAGAAACAAAAACCGCGCCGGGGGCAATTTCGTCATTTTTCTCGACTGTGTCGGAATTGGATGAAATTTGACAGGTTTATCGGGAACAAAAACCGCGACGAGTTTAATTACGTCATTTTTCGCGACAGTGTCGGAATTGGCTGAAATTTGACTTGTTGATCAGAAACAAAAACCGCGCCGGGGGCAATTTCGTCATTTTTCTCGACTGTGTCGGAATGGGCTCAAATTTGACAGGTTTATCGGGAACAAAAACCGCGACGAGTTTAATTACGTCATTTTTCGCGACAGTGTCGGAATTGGCTGAAATTTGACTTGTTGATCAGAAACAAAAACCGCGCCGGGGGCAATTTCGTCATTTTTCTCGACTGTGTCGGAATTGGCTGAAATTTGGCTGTTTGATCTGAAATAAATGTCGCGCCGGGGGCAATTTCGCCATTTTTCTCGACTGTGTCGGAATTGGCTCAAATTTGACAGGTTGATCGGAAACAAAAATCGCGTCGGGGCAATTTCGTCATTTTTCGCGACTGGGTCGGAATTGACAAAAATTTGACTTGTTGATCGGAAACAAAAATCGCGCCGGGTGTAATTTCGTCATTTTTCTCGACATTGTCGGAATTGGTTGAAATTTGAGTTGTTGATCGGAAACAAAAATCGCGCCGAGGACAATTTCGTCATTTTTCTCGACTTTGTCCGAATTGGCTGAAATTTGGCAGTTTGATCTGAAATAAAAATCGCGCCGGGGGCAATTTCGTCATTTTTCTCGACTGTGTCGGAATGGGCTCAAATTTGACAGGTTGATCGGAAGCAAAAATCGAGCCGGGGCAATTTCGTCATTTTTCGTGACTGGGTCGGAATTTGCTAAAATTTGACAGGTTGATCGGAAACAAAAAACGCGCCTTGGGCAATTTCGTCTTTTTTCTCGACTGTGTATGAATGGGCTCAAATTTGACCGGTTGATCGGGAACAAAAATAGCGCCGGGTGTAATTTCGTCATTTTTCGCGACTATGTCGGAATTGGCTAAAATTTGACTGGTTGATCGGAAACAAAATTCGCGCCGGGGGCAATTTCATCATTTTTCTCAACTGTGTCGGAATTGGCTGAAATTTGACAGTTTGATTGGAAATAAAAATCGGGCCGGCGGTAGTTTCGTCATTTTTCTCGACTGTGTCGGAATGGGCTCAAATTTGACAAGTTTATCGGGAACAAAAATCGCGCCGGGTGTAATTTCGTCATTTTTCGCGACCGTGTCGAAATTGACAAAAATTTGACTTGTTGATCGGAAACAAAAATCTCGCCGGGTGTAATTTCGTCATTTTCCTCCACTGTGTCGGAATTGGCTGAAATTTGGCAGTTTGATCTGAAATAAAAATGGCGCCGGGGGCAATTTCGTCATTTTTCTCGACAGTGTCGGAATGGGCTCAAATTTGACAGGTTGATCGGAAACAAAAATAGGGCCAAGGCAATTTCGTCATTTTTCGCGACTGGGTCGGAATTGGCTAAAATTTGACAGGTAGATCAGAAACAAAAATCGTGCCGGGGGCAATTTCGTCATTTTTCTCGATTGTGTCGGAATGGGCTCAAATTTGACAGGTTGATCGGAAACAAAAATGGCGCCGGGGGCAATTTCGTCATTTTTCTCGACTGTGGCGGAATTGGCTGAAATTTGGCTGTTTGATCGGAAATAAAAATCGCGCGCCGACGGCAATTTATTCATTTTTTTCGACTGTGTCGGAATGAGCTCAAATTTGACAGGTTGATCGGGAACAAAAATAGCGCCGGGTGTAATTTCGTCATTTTTCGCGACGGTGCCGGAATTGGCTAAAATTTGGCAGTTTGATCGGAAATAAAAATCGCGCGCCGACGGCAATTTATTCATTTTTTTCGACTGTGTCGGAATAGGCTCAAATTTGACAAGTTTATCGGGAACAAAAATCGCGCCGGGGGGAATTTCTTCATTTTTCTCGACTGTGTCGAAATTGGCTGAAATTTGGCTGTTTGATCGGAAATAAAAATCGCGCGCCGACGGCAATTTATTCATTTTTTTCGACTGTGTCGGAATAGGCTCAAATTTGACAAGTTTATCGGGAACAAAAATCGCGCCGGGGGCAATTTCGTCATTTTTCGAATGGGCTCAAATTTGACAGGTTGATCGAAAACAAAAATCGCGCCGGGGCAGTTTCGTCATTTTTCGCGACGGTGCCGGAATTGGCTAAAATTTGACAGTTGATCGGAAACAAAAATCGCGTCGGGGGCAATTTCATCATTTTCTCGACTGTGTCGGAATAGGCTCAAATTTGACAGGTTTATCGGGAACAAAAATAGCGCCGGGTATAATGTCGTCATTTTCTGCGACTGTGTCGGAATTGGCTTAAATTTGACTGGTTGATCGGAAACAAAAATCGCGCCGGGGGCAATTTCGTCATTTTTCTCGACTGTGTCGGAATTGACTGAAATTTGGCTGTTTGATCGGAAATAAAAATCGCGCGCCGACGGCAATTTAGTCATTTTTTCGACTGTGTCGGAATGGGCTCAAATTTGACAGGTTGATCGGGAACAAAAATAGCGACGGGTGTAATTTCGTCATTTTTCGCGACTGTGTCGGAATTGGCCAAAATTTGACTGGTTGATCGGAAACAAAAATCACGCCGGGGGGAATTTCGTCATTTTTCTCGACTGTGTCGGAATTGACTGAAATTTGACAGGTTTATCGGGAACAAAAATCGCGCCGGGTGTAATTTCGTCATTTTTCGCGTCTGTGTCGTAATTGACCAAAATTTGACTTGTTGATCGGAAACAAAAACCGCGCCGGGGGCAATTTCGTCATTTTTCTCGACTGTGCCGGAATTGGTTGAAATTTGACAGGTTTATCGAGAACAAAAACCGCGCCGAGTGTAATTACGTCATTTTTCGCGATAGTGTCGGAATTGTCTGAAATTTGACTTGTTGATCGGAAACAAAAATCGCGCCGGGGGGAATTTCGTCATTTTTCTCGACTGTGTCGGAATTGACTGAAATTTGACAGGTTTATCGGGAACAAAAATCGCGCAGGGTGTAATTTCGTCATTTTTCGCGTCGGTGTCGGAATTGACCAAAATTTGACAGGTTGATCGGAAACAAAAATAGGGCCGGGGCAATTTCGTCATTTTTCGCGACTGGGTCGGAATTGGCTAAAATTTGACAGGTAGATCGGAAACAAAAATCGTGCCGGGGGCAATTTCGTCATTTTTCTTGATTGTGTCGGAATGGGCTCAAATTTGACAGGTTGATCGGGAACAAAACTAGCACAGGGTGTAATTTCGTCATTTTCCGCGACTGTGTCGAAATTGGCTTAAATTTGACTGGTTGATCGGAAACAAAAATCGCGCCGGGTGCAATTTCGTCATTTTTCTAGACTGTGTCGGAATTGCCTGAAATTTGGCTGTTTGATCGGAAATAAAAATCGCGCGCCGCCGGCAATTTAGTCATTTTTTTCGACTGTGTCGAAATGGGCTCAAATTTGACAGGTTGATCGGGAACAAAAATAGTGCCGGGTGTAATTTCGTCATTTTTCGCGACTGTGTCGGAATTGGCTAAAATTTGATTGGTTGATCGGAAACAAAAATCACGCCTGCGGCAATTTCGTCATTTTTCTCGACTGTGTCGGAATGGGCTCAAATGCGACTGGTTTATCGGAAGCAAAAATCGCGCCGGGTGGAATTTCGTCATTTTTCGCGTCTGTGTCGGATTTGACTAAAATTTGACTTGTTAATCGGAAACAAAAATCGCGCCGGGGGCAAATTCATCATTTTTCTCGACTGTGTCGGAATTGGCTCAAATTTGATAGGTTGATCAGGAACAAAAATAGCACCGGGTGTAATTTCGTCATTTTTCGCGACTGTGACAGAATTGGCTAAAATTTGACTGGTTGATCGGAAAAAAAATCGCGCCAGGGGCAATTTCGTCATTTTTCTCGACTGTGTTGGAATTTGCTGAAATTTGGCAGTTTGATCTGAAATAAAAATCGCGCCGGGGGCAATTACGTCATTTTTCTCGACTGTGTCGGAATGGGCTCAAATTTGACAAGTTGATAGGAAACAAAAATCGCGCCGGGGCAATTTCGCGACTGGGTCGGAATTGGCTAAAATTTGACAGGTTGATCGGAAACAAAAATCGCACCGGAGCAATTTCGTCATTTTTCGCGACTGGGTCGGAATTGGCTAAAATTTGACAGGTTGATCGGAAACAAAAATCGCGCCGGGGGAAATTTCGTCATTTTCCTCGACTGTGTCGGAATTGGCTCAAATTTGACTGGTTGATCGGGAACAAAAATAGCGCCGGGGGCAATTTCGTCATTTTTCGCGTCTGTGTCGTAATTGACCAAAATTTGACTGGTTGATCGGAAACAAAAATCACGGCGGGGGCAATTTCGTCATTTTTCTCGACTGTGCCGGAATGGGCTCAAATGCGACTGGTTTATCGAGAACAAAAACCGCGCCGAGTGTAATTATGTCATTTTTCGCGACAGTGTCGGAATTGTCTGAAATTTGACTTGTTGATCGGAAACAAAAATCGCGCCGGGGGGAATTTCGTCATTTTTCTCGACTGTGTCGGAATTGACTGAAATTTGACAGGTTTATCGGGAACAAAAATCGCGCCGGGTGTAATTTCGTCATTTTTCGCGTCTGTGTCGGAATTGACCAAAATTTGACTTGTTGATCGGAAACAAAAACCGCGACGGGGGCAATTTTGTCATTTTTCGCGACTGGGTCGGAATTGGCTAAAATTTGACAGGTAGATCGGAAACAAAAATCGTGCCGGGGGCAATTTCGTCATTTTTCTTGATTGTGTCGGAATGGGCTCAAATTTGACAGGTTGATCGGGAACAAAACTAGCACAGGGTGTAATTTCGTCATTTTCCGCGACTGTGTCGAAATTGGCTTAAATTTGACTGGTTGATCGGAAACAAAAATCGCGCCGGGGGCAATTTCGTCATTTTTCTAGACTGTGTCGGAATTGCCTGAAATTTGGCTGTTTGATCAAAAATAAAAATCGCGCGCCGCCGGCAATTTCGTCATTTTTCTCGACTGTGTCGGAATGGGCTCAAATTTGACAGGTTGATCGGGAACAAAAATCGCGCCGGGTGTAATTTCGTCATTTTTTGCGTCTGTGTCGGATTTGACTAAAATTTGACTTGTTAATCGGAAACAAAAATCGCGCCGGGGGCAAATTCATCATTTTTCTAGACTGTGTCGGAATTGGCTCAAATTTGATAGGTTGATCAGGAACAAAAATAGCACCGGGTGTAATTTCGTCATTTTTCGCGACTGTGTCAGAATTGGCTAAAATTTGACTGGTTGATCGGAAAAAAAATCGCGCCAAGGGCAATTTCGTCATTTTTCTCGACTGTGTTGGAATTTGCTGAAATTTGGCAGTTTGATCTGAAATAAAAATCGCGCCGGGGGCAATTACGTCATTTTTCTCGACTGTGTCGGAATGGGCTCAAATTTGACAAGTTGATAGGAAACAAAAATCGCGCCGGGGCAATTTCGCGACTGGGTCGGAATTGGCTAAAATTTGACAGGTTGATCGGAAACAAAAATCGC
>NW_019263367.1:14897-16078 GCF_002742605.1 Olea europaea var. sylvestris
CGACTGTGTCGGAATTGGCTCAAATTTGACTGGTTGATCGGGAACAAAAATAGCGCCGGGGGCAATTTCGTCATTTTTCGCGTCTGTGTCGTAATTGACCAAAAATCGGAAACAAAAATCACGCCGGGGGCAATTTCGTCATTTTTCTCGACTGTGCCGGAATGGGCTCAAATGCGACTGGTTTATCGAGAACAAAAATCGCGCCGGGGGCAATTTCGTCATTTTTCTCGACTGTGTCGGAATTGGCTGAAATCTGGCAGTTTGATCGGAAATAAAAATCGCGCCGACGGCAATTTAGTCATTTTTCTCGACTGTGTCGGAATGGGCTCAAATTTGACTGGTTGATCGGAAACAAAAATCGCGACGGGGCAATTTCGTCATTTTTCGCGACTGGGTCGGAATGGGCTCGAATTTGACAGGTTTATCGGGAACAAAAATCGCGCCGGGTGTAATTTCGTCATTTTTCGCGTCTGTGCCGGAATTGGCTGAAATTTGACAGTTTGATCTGAAATAAAAGTCGCGCCGGGGGCAATTTCGCCATTTTTCTCGACTGTGTCGGAATTGGCTCAAATTTGACAGGTTGATCGGAAACAAAAATCGCGCCGGGGCAATTTCGTCATTTTTCGCGACTGGGTCGGAATTGGCTAAAATTTGACAGGTTGATCGGAAACAAAAATCGCGCCGGGGGGAATTTCGTCATTTTTCTCGATTGTGTCGGAATGGGCTCAAATTTGACAAGTTGATCGGGAACAAAACTAGCACCGGGTGTAATTTCGTCCTTTTTCGCGACAGTGTCGGAATTGGCTGAAATTTGACTTGTTGATCAGAAACAAAAAGCGCGCCGAGGGCAATTTCGTCATTTTTCTCGACTGTGTCGGAATTGGCTGTAATTTGGTATTTTGACCGGAAATAAAAATCGCGCCGGTGGCAATTTCGTCATTCTTCGCGACAGTGTCGGAATTGACAAAAATTTGACTTGTTGATCGGAAACGAAAATCGCGCCGGGGCAATTTCGTCATTTTTCTCGACTGTGTCGGAATTGGCTGTAATTTGACAGGTTTATCGGGGGACAAAAACCGCGCCGGGTTTAATTCCGTCATTTTCACGACATTGTCGGAATTGGCTGAAATTTGACTTGTTGATCGGAAACAAAAATCGCGCCGGGGGCAATTTCGTCATTT
>NW_019263367.1:16122-16311 GCF_002742605.1 Olea europaea var. sylvestris
ACTGTGTCGGAATTGGCTGAAATTTGGTAGTTTGATCTGAAATAAAAATCGCGCCATGGGCAATTTCGTCATTTTTCTCGACTGTGTCGGAGTGGGCTAAAATTTAACAGGTTGATCGGAAACAAAAATCGAGCCGGGGCAATTTCGTCATTTTTCTCGACTGTGTCGGAATGGGCTCAAATTTGACAG
>NW_019263368.1:0-16309 GCF_002742605.1 Olea europaea var. sylvestris
TGTCACGCGGCAAAGTGTAAACTAAAGTGTATTTGTAGCGAAGTTCTTACCGATTTAACTTTGCTATTTCTACACTGTTTTTTATCACGTTGTTTGACCCTTGCATTGTTGTCAAGTGTCAATTGGATGGGAAAACTATTTGAAATTTAAACTGTCCAGAAGGGTAATGCCACGTGGCAAAGTGTAAACGAAAGTGTGTACACCATTGTGTACATAAAGCAAGGTTCATACTGGTTGAACTTTGCTATTTGTTCACTGATTTTTGACACGTTGGTTGAAACTTGCATTGTCGCCAAGTGTCAATTGAATGCGTAAACTATTTGAAATTTAAACTGTCCAATAGGGTAATTTCACATGGCAAAATGTAAACTAAAATGCACACCATAGTGTACATGTAGCAAGGTGCTAATCAATTGAACTTTGCTATTTGTACACTAATTTTTGACACGTTATTTGACACTTGCATTGTTTTCAAGTGTCAATTGGATGGGAAAACTGTTCGAAATTTAAACTGTCCAATACGGTAATGTCACATGATAAAGTGTAAACCAAAGTGTTTACACCATACTGCAAATGTAACAAGGTTCTTACCGGTTGAACTTTGCTATTGTACACTGATTTCTGACACGTTGTTTGACACTTGCGTTATTGTAAAGTGTCAATTGGATGGGAAAATTATTTGAAATTTAAACTGTCCAAATGGGTAATGTCACGTGGCAAAGTGTAAATTAAAGTGTATACCATAGTGTACATGTAGCAAGCTCCTTACCGATTGAACTTTGCTATTTGTACACTGATTTTTGACACGTTGTTTGACACTTGCGTTGTTGTCAAGTGTCAATTGGATTGGAAAACTATTTTAAATTTAAACTTTCCAACAAGGTAATGCTACGTTGCATAGTGTAAACTAAAGTGTACACCATAGTGTATATGTAGCAAGGTTTTTACCAATTGAACTTAGCTATTTGTACACTGATTCTTGACACGTTGTTTGACACTTGAATTGTTGTCATGCGTCAACTGGACTGGAAAACTATTTGAAATTTAAACTGTCCAATAGGGTAATGTCACGAGGCAAAGTGTAAACTAAAGCGTGTACACCACAGTGCAGATGTAGTAAGGTTCTTACCGATTGAACTTTGATATTGTACACTGATTTTTGACATGTTGTTTGACACTTGCGTGGGAAAATTAGTTGAAATTTAAACTGTCCAAATGGGTAATGTCACGTGGAAAAGTGTAAATTAAAGTGTACACCATAGTGTACATGTAGCGAGGTCCTTACCGATTGAACTTTGCTATTTGTACACTAATTTTTGACACGTTGTTTGACACTTGCGCTGTTGTCAAGTGTGAATTGGACTGGAAAACTGTTTTGAATTTAAACTTTCCAACAGGGTAATGTCACGTGGCATAGTGTTAACTAAAGTGTACACTATAGAGTACATGTAGCAAGGTTCTTACTTATTGAACTTTGCTATTTATGCATTGATTTTTGATAGGTTGTTTAACACTTGCATCATTGTCAAGTGTCAATTGGATGGAAAAATTGCTTGAAATTTAAACTGTCCAACAGGATAATCTCATGTGACAAAAAGTGTAAACTAAAGTGCACACCATAGTGTACATGTAGGAAGGTTCTTACAGATTGAACATTGCTATTTGTACACTTATTTTTGACACGTTGTTTGACACTTACATTGTTGTCAAGTGTCAATTGGGTGGCAAACCTATTTGATTTTCAAACTGTCCAACAGGGTAATGTCACGTGACAAAGTGTAAACTAAAGTGTACACCATAATGTACTTGTAGCAAGGTTCTTATCGATTGAACTTTGCTATTTGTACACTGATTTTTGACACGTTGTTTGGCACTTGCATTGTTGTCAAGTGTCAATTGGATGGAAATACTGTTTGAAATTTAAATTGTCCAATAGGGTAATATCACCAGGTAAAGTATGAACTAAAGTGTACACCATAGTGTACATGTAGCAATCTTCTCACCGATTGAACTTTGCTATTTGTACATTGATTTTTGACACGTTGTTTGACACTTGCATTGTTGTCAAGTGTTAATTGGATTGGAAAATGGTTTGAAATATAAACTATCCAACAGGGTAATGTCACATTGTAAAGTGTAAATTAAAGTGTACACCATAGTGTGCATGTAACAAGGTCCTTACCGATTGAACTTTGCTATTTGTACACTGATTTTTGACACATCGTTTGACACTTGCATCGTTATCAAGTGTCAATTGGATTGGAAAACCTTTTTAGATTTAATCTTTCCAACAGGATAATGTCACGTGGCATAGTGTAAAATAAAGTATACACCATAGTGTACATGTAGCAAGGTTCTTACTGATTGAATTTTGCTATTTGTATACTGATTTTTGACACGTCGTTTGACACTTGCATCATTGTCAAGTTTCAATTGGATGGGAAAATTATCTGAAATTTAAACTGTCCAATAGGGAAATGTCAGGTGGTAAAGTGTAAACTAATGTGCACACCATAGTGTACATGTAGCAAGGTTCTTACAGATTGGAATTTGCTACTTGTACACTTATTTTTGACACGTTGTTTGACACTTGCATTGTTGTCAAGTATCAATTGGATGAAAAAACTATTCGATTTTCAAATTGTCCAACAGAATAATGTCACGTGGCAAAGTATAAACTAAAGCGTACACCATAGTTTACTTGTAGCAAGGTTCTTACCGATTGAACTTTGCTATTTTTACACTAATTTTTGACACGTTCTCTGGCACTTGTATTATTGTCAAGTGTCAATTGGATGAAAATACTGTTTGAAATTTAAATTGTCCAACAAGGTAGTGTCGCCTAGTTAAGTGTGAAATAAAGTTTACACCATAGTGTACATGTAGCAATGTTCTTACTGATTGAACTATGCTATTCGTACACTAATTTTTGACACGTTGTTTGACACTTGCATTGTTTTCAAGTGTCAATTAGATAGAAAAACTATTTGAAATTTAAGTTTTTCAACAGGGTAATGTCACCATGTAAAATGTGAACTAAGGTATACACCAAAATGTACAGGTAGCAATGTTCTTACTGATTGAACTTTGCTATTTGTACACTGATTTTTGACATGTTTGACACTTGCATTGTTGTTGAGTGTCAATTGGATGGGAAAACTGTTTGAAATTTAAATTGTTCAACAGGGTAATGTCACGTGGAAAAATGTAAACTAAGGTCTACACCAAAGTGTCCATGTAGCAAGGTTTTTACCGATTGAACTTTGCTATTTGTACACTAATTTTTGAAACGTTGTTTGACACTTGCATTGCTGTCAAGTGTCAATTGGATGGAAAATCTATTTAAAATTTAAATTGTCCACTAGGGTAATGTCACGTGGCAAAGTGTAAACTAAAGTGTGTACACCATACTGTAGATGTAGCAAGGTTTTTACCGATTGAACTTTGCTATTTGTACACTGATTTTTGACACATTGTTTGACAGTTGCATTGTTGTCATGTGTCAATTGGATGGAAAAACTGTTTGAAATTTAAACTAACCAATAGGATAATGTCACGTGGCAAAATGTAAACTAAAGTGTGTACACTATACTGTAGATGTAGTACGGTTCTTACCGATTAAACTTTGCTATTGTAAACTAATTTTCGACACGTTGTTTGACACTTGCGTTGTTGTCAAGTGTCAATTGGATGGGAAAATTATTTGAAATGTAAATTGTCCAAATGGGTAATGTCACGTGGCAAAGTGCAAATTAAAGTGTACACCATAGTGCACATGTAGCAAGGTCCTTACCGATTGAACTTTGCTATTTGTACACTGATTTTTGACACGTTGTTTGACACTTGTGTTGTTGTAAAGTGTCAATTGGATTGAAAAACTGTTTTCAATTTAAACTTTCCAACAGGATAATGTCACATGGCATAGTGTAATCTAAAGTGTACACCATAGTGTACATGTAGCAAGGTTCTTACTGATTGAACTTTGCTATTTGTACACTGATTTTTGACACGTTGTTTGACACTTGCTTCATTGTCAAGTGTCAATTGGTTAGGAAAATTGTTTGAAATTTAAACTGTCCAGCAGGATAATGTAGAACCCCAAATAATTCTAGACACCTTAGTGGCACTAAGACATGAATATTGGATGACTAAAGTATACTTCAGATTTTTAGTCTCATTTGAGATCCATTTTTGACATAGGAAAAATTCGATTTGGAAAATTATATCTGAATAAAAGTTGTAGCTCTTTGAGTTAGCTTTCCAAGGCACTTCGAATTACCTCAATCGGATATCGGGAGAAGAAGTTATGATAGAAAAACTGAAGGCTGTGCAGTGTCAACTGGACTACAATCGGTCGACCGAAACTGCCTGAAATGAAAATTTTCATTTTTCTCTAGAATTTAAATATTTATTTTCATCAATTATTTTCTCAAAGGGCCACCCACATTTTTGACAATAAAAACCCCACTAAATTGAAGCATTTAACCTCAAACTTAAATGACACCCATGTTTTCTCTCTTAAATGAAATTTGACCCTTCATTTGCTTTAATTATGGGATATTTACCTATAAATAGAGACCCCATTTCACTCTTTTTTTCTCACACCAAAAGCAAGAGCTTTTACATACTAAAGAAAGATTTTTCAAGAGAGAAAAAGAGAGGGAGGAAAACTATTTTTCTTAGAAGTTTAAGAAGTGTTTTCAAACATTTTTCATAGAAGTTTTGGGTGCTATCAAGGAGTGCCTCCAAGCATCAATTCTCAATGATTTTCAAAACATTCAAGGAGTGCATTTCTTTCAACGTCCAAGTTTGATCGAAGTTTTCAATCCAAGTTTGCAAAGTTTCAAAAGCATCAATCAAGGTAGGTAGAGGTGCAATGTATTTAAATCGTGTTAAGTTATAAGTTTCAATTCATGTTAATGTTTGTATGTCAAATGGTACTCCGGTACGGCATATCCCGCTATGTTAATGGTTGTATGTCAAATGGTACTCCGGTACGGCATACCCCTCTATGTTGAAGAAATGTTCGTATGTCAAATGGTGCCCTATGGTACGACATACCCCTTCATGTCAAATGGTCCCTTCGGGTATGGCATGTATGAAAAGTTATAGAGTTAACGTTTTGAAATGTATAGCTTGATCACGAATGCACCTATGACACGTATTGAGTTTTTCAACACACGAGTTTAATCCAATCTCTACATATTGAAGGAATTCTACCTCGGGCATGGATGGAAGAGAAGATGGAGAGTGATGCAACGAGTCCATGGAAATCCGGTGAATAAGTGATTTGGATGTATTTTTATGAAATGTTTTCCAATGTTATTTCTTTAAAGTTTTGAATAACGCAGAATGCAAGAACAAGTTATGTTTTCTTCAAATAAATTACATTTTGTTGTTTTGAAAAATGATTCAGTGTTTTTGTTTAGAGTATTTGAAGTATTGTTATTTAAATTATTATCCGAAGATGTATGCTTCCACTAAAATGTATACACTTGTTACTAAACCACCAGTTAAGCTAAGTAAAGTAAGTAGCGTTCTGGTCCACTAGGGGTCAGGGCGTTACAGATAATATCACGTGGTAAAATGTAAACTAAAGTGCAGACCATAGTGTACATGTAGTAAGGTTCTTACAGATTGAACATTGCTATTCGTACACTTATTTTTGACACGTTGTTTGACACTTGCATTGTTGTCAAGTGTCAATTGGATGGCAAAACTATTTGATTTTCAAACTTTCCAACTGGGTAATGTCACATGGCAAAGTATAAACTAAAGTGTACACCATAATGTACTTGTAGCAAGGTTCTTACCAGTTGAACTTTGCTATTTGTACACTGATTTTTGACACGTTGTTTGGCACTTGTATTGTTGTCAAGTGTTAATTGGATGGGAATACTGTTTGAAATTTAAATTGTCTAATAGGGTAATGTCACCTGGTAAAGTGTGAACTAAAGTATACACCATAGTGTACATGTAGCAATCTTCTTACAGATTGAACTTTGCTATTTGTACACTGATTTTTGACACGTTGTTTGACACTTGCATTATTGTCAAGTGTCAATTAGATTGGAAAACTATTTGAAATTTAAATTGTCCAACAAGGTAATGTCACGTTGCAAAGTGTAAATTAAAGTGTACACCATAGTGTGCATGCAGGAAGGTCCTTACCGATTGAACATTGCTATTTACACACTGATTTTCGACACGTTGTTTGACACTTGCATTGTTGTCAAGTATCAATTGGATTGGAAAATTATTTTATATTTAAACTTTCCAACAGGGTAATGTCACGTGGTATAGCGTAAACTAAAGTATACATCATAGTGTACATGTAGCAAGGTTCTTACTGATTGAACTTTGCTATTTGTACACTGACACAATGTTTGACACTTGAATCATTGCTAGGCGTCAATTGGATGGGAAAACTGTTTGAAATTTAAACTTTCCAATAGGGTAATGTCGCGTGGCATAGTGTAATCTAAAGTGTACACCATAGTATACATGTAGCAAGGTTCTTACTGATTGAACTTTGCTATTTGTGCACTCATTTTTGACACATTGTTTGACACTTGCATCATTGTCAAGTGTCAATTGGTTGGGAAAACTATTTGAAATTTAAACTATCCAATAGGATAATGTTACGTGGCAAAGTGTAAACTAAAGTGCACACCATAGTGTACATGTAGTAAGGTTCTTACAGATTGAACATTGCTATTCGTACACTCATTTTTGACACGTTGTTTGACACTTGCATTATTGTCAAGTGTCAATTCGATGGAAAAACTATTTGATTTTTAAACTATCCAACAGGGTAATGTCACATGGCAAAGAGTAAACTAAAGTGTACACCATAGTGTACTTGTAGCAAGGTTCTTACCGATTCAACTTTACTAGTTGTACATTGATTTTTGACATGTTGTTTGGCACTTGTATTGTTGTCAAGTGTCAATTAGATGAAAATACTATTTGAAATTTAAATTGTCCAGCAGTGTAATGTCACCTCGAAAAGTGTGAACTAAAGTTTACACCATAGTATACATGTATTAATGTTCTTACCGATTGAACTTTGCTATTTGTGCACTGATTTTTGACATGTTGTTTGACACTTGCATTGTTGTCAAGTGTCAATTGGATGGGAAAGCTATTTGAAATTTAAACTGTCCAATAGGGTAATGTCACGTGGAAAAGTGTAAACTAAAGTGTATACCATAGTGTATATGTAGCAAGGTTCTTACCGATTGAACTTTGCTATTTGTACACTAATTTTTAACACGTTGTTTGACACCTGCATTGTTGTCAGGTGTCAATTGGATGAGAAAACTATTTGAAATTTAAGCTGTCATACATGGTAATGTTACGTGGCAAAGTGTAAATTAAAGTGTACATGTAGCAAGGTCTTTACCATTTGGACTTTGCTATTTGTACACTGATTTTTAACACATTGCCTGTCACTTGCATTGTTGTCAAATTTCAATTGGATGGGAAAACTTTTTGAAATTTGAACTGTCCAACAGGGTAATGTCACGTGGCAAGGGGTAAACTAAAGTGTACACCATAGTGTACATGTAGCATGGTTCTTATCGATTGAAGTTTGTTATTTGTACACTAATTTTGACATGTTGTTTGACACATGCATTGTTGTTAAGTGTCAACTAGATTGGAAAACTGTTTGAAATTTAAACTGTCCAACAAGGTAATGTCATGTAGCAAAGTATAAACTAAAATGTACACCATAGTGTATATGTGGCATGGTTCTTACCGATTGAACTTTGCTACTAGTACGCTGATTTTTGACTCGTTGTTTGAGGCTTACATTGTTGTCAAGTGTCATTTGGATGGAACAAATATTTGAAATTTAAACTGTCTAGCAGAGTAATGTCACGTGGCAAAGTATAAACTAAAGTTTGTACACAATAGTGTACATGTAGCAAGGTTCTTACCAGTTGAACTTGGCTATTTGTACTCTGATTTTTCACATGTTGTTTAATACTTGCATTATTGTCAAGTGTCAATTGGATGGGAAAAATATTTGTAATTTAAACTGTCTAGCTGGGTAATGTCATTTGGCAAAGTTTAAATTAATGTGTGTACACCATAGTGAACATGTAGCATGGTTCTTAGCGTTTGAACTTTGCTATTTGTATACTGATTTTTGATCCATTGTTTGACGCTTGCATTGTTGTCAAGTATCGATTGGATAAGAAAATTATTTGAAATTTAAACTGTCCAATAGGGTAATGACACGTGGCAAAGTGTAAACTAAAGTGTACACCATAGTGTACATGTAGAAAGATTCTTACCGATTGAACATTGCTATTTGTACGCTGATTTTTGACAAATTGTTTGACACTTACATTGTTGTCAAGTGTCAATTGGATGGAAAAACTATTTGAAATTTAAATTGTTCAATAGGGTAATGTCACCTGGTAAAGTGTGAAGTAAGGTGTACACTATAGTGTACATGTAGCAATTTTCTTACCGATTGAACTTTACTGTTTGTACACTGATTTTTGACACGTTGTTTGACACTTGCATCGTTTTCAAGTGTCAATTGGATGGGAAAGCTGTTTGAAAATTAAACTGTCCAATAGGGGTAGTGTCACGTGGGAAAGTGTAAACTAAAGTGTACACCATAGTGTACATGTAGCAAGGTTCTTACCGATTGAACATTGCTATTTGCGCACTAATTTTTGACCCGTTGTTTGATGCTTGCATTGTTGTCAAGTGTCATTTGGATGGAACAAACATTTGAAATTAAAACTGTCCAGCAGAGTAATGTCAAGTGGCAAAGTATAAACTAAAGTGTGTACACCATAGTGTACATGTAGCAAGGTTCATATCGTTTGAACTTTGCTATTTGTACGCTGATTTTTGACATGTTGTTTGATGCTCGCATTGTTGTCAAGTATTAATTGAATGGGAAAAATATTTGAAATTTAAATTGTCCAGATGGGTAATGTCACGTGGCAAAGTTTAAATTAATGTGTGTACACCATAGTGTACATGTAGCATGGTTCTTACCGTTTGAACTTTGCTATTTGTACACTGATTTTTGACATGTTGTTTGGCACTTGTATTGTTGTCAAGTGTCAATTGGATGGAAATATTGTTTGAAATTTAAATTATCCAACAATGTAATGTCACCTGGAAAAGTGTGAACTAAAGTGTACACCATAGTATACATGTAGCAATGTTCTTACCGATTGAACTTTGCTATTTGTGCACTGATTTTTGACATGTTATTTGACAGTTGCATTGTTGTCAAGTGTCCATTGGATGGGAAAGCTATTTGAAATTTAAACTGTCCAATTGGGTAATGTCATGTGGGAAAGTATAAACTAAAGTGTACACCATAGTGTATATATAGCGAGGTTCTTACCGATTCAACTTTGCTATTTGTAAACTAATTTTTGACACATTTTTTGACACTTGCATTGTTGTCAAGTGTCAATTGGATGGGAAAAATGTTTGAAATTTAAACTGTCCAACAATGTAATGTTTTGTGGTAAAGTGTAAACTAAAGTGTACACCATAGTGTATATGTAGCAAGGTTCTTACCGATTGAACTTTACTATTTGTACACTGATTTTTGACCTGTTATTCGATGCTTGCATTGTTGTCAAGTGTCAATTGGACGGGAAAACTATTTGAAATTTAAACTGTCCAACAGGGTAATGTCACGTGGCTTAGTGTAAACTGAAGTGTACACCATAGTGTACATGTAGGAAGGTTTTTACTGATTGAACATTGCTATTTGTACTCTAATTTTAGACAAATTGTTTGACACTTGCATTGTTGTCAAGTGTCAATTGGATGGGAAAAATGTTTGAAATTTAAACTATCCGACAGGGTAATGTCACTTGGCAAAGTGTAAACTAAAGTGTACACCATAGTGTACATGTTGCAAGGTTCTTACCGATTGAACTTTGTTACTTGTACACTGATTTTTGACACGTTGTTTGACACTTGTAATGTTTTCTAGTGTCGATTGGATGGAAATACTGTTAGAAATTTAAATTATCCAACTGGGTAATGTCACCTGGTAAAGTGTGAACTAAAATGTACACCATAGTGTACATGTAGCAATTTTCTTACCTATTGAACTTTGCTATTTGTACACTGATTTTTGACACGTTGTTTGACACTTGCATTGTTATCGAGTGTCAATTGGATGGGAAAGCTATTTCAAATTTAAACTGTCCAATAGGGGTAATGTCACGTGGGAAAGTGTAAACTAAAGTGTACACCATAGTGTACTTGTAGCAAGGTTCTTACCGATTGAACTTTGCTATTTGTACACTGATTTTTGACAGGGTGTTTGGCACCTATATTGTTGTCAAGTGTCAATTGGATGGAAAAATTGTATGAAATTTAAACTGTCCAACAGGGTATTGTCCCCTGGTAAAGTAAGAACTAAAGTGTACACCATAGTGTGCATGTTGCAATGTTCTTACAGATTGAACTTTGCTATTTGTAGACTGATTTTTGACACATTGTTTGACACTTATATTGTTGTCAAGTGGCAATTGGATGGGAAAATCGTTTGAAATTTAAATTGTTTGAAATTTAAGCTGTTTGAAATTTAAATTTTCCAATAGGATAAGGTCACGTGGGAAAGTGGAAACTAATGTGTACATCATAGTGTACTTGTAGGAAGGTTGTTACTTATTGAACTTTGCTATTTGTACACTAATTTTTGACTCATTGTTTGACACTTGCATCATTGTCAAGTGTCAATTGGATGGGAAAACTGTTTGAAATTTAAACTGTCCAACAGGGTAATGTCACGTGGCAAAGTGTAAACTAAAGTACACACCATAGTGTACATGAAGCAAGGTTCTTACAGATTGAACTTCGCTATTTGTCCACTGGTTTTTGACACATAGTTTGACACTTGTATCGTTGTTAAGTGTTAATTGGATGGCAAAACTATTTGAAATTTAAGCTTACTAACAGGGTAATGTCACGTGGCAAAGTGTAAACTAAAGTGCACACCATAGTGTACTTGTAGGAAGGTTCTTATAGATTGAACTTCACTATTTGTTCACTGGTTTTTGACACATAGTTTGACACTTGCATTGTTGTCAAGTGTCAATTGGATGGCAAAACTGTTTGAAATTTAAACTGTCGAACAAGGTAATGTCATGTGGTAAAGTGTAAACTAAAGTGCACACCATAGTGTACATGCAGCAAGGTTCTTACCGATTGAACTTTGCAATTTGTACATTGATTTTTGACACGTTATTTGATACTTGCATTGATGTCAAGTGTCAATTGGATGGAAAATTTGTTTGAAATTTAAACTGTCTGATAGGGTAATGTCACGTGGCAAAGGGTAAACTAAAGTGTATATTATTAGCAAGGTTTTAACCGATTGAACTTTGCTATTTGTACACTAATTTTTGACACGTTTTTTGAAACTTGCATTGTTTTCAAGTGTCAACTGGATGGCAAAAATGTTTGAAATTTAAACTGTCCAAAAATGTAATGTCACGTGGCAAAGGGTAAACAAAAGTGTACACCATAATGTACATGTAGCAAGATCTTTACCGATAGAACTTTGTTGTTTGTAAACTGATTTTTAACACGTTGTTTGCTACTTTTAGTGTTGACAAGTGTCAGTTAAATTTGGAAAAATGTTTCAAATTTAAACTGTCAGACATGGTAATGTCACGTGGCAAAGTGTAAACTAAAGTGTACACCATAGTGTACATGTAGTAAGGTTCTTACCGATTGAACTTTGCTATTTGTACACTAATTTTTAACACATTGTTCGACACTTACATCATTGTCAATATTCAATTGGATGGGAAAACTATTTGAAATTTAAACTGTCCAACGGGGTAATGTCACATGGCAAAGTGTAAACTAAAGAGTACACGTTGCAAGGTTCATATCGATTGAATTTTGCTATTTGTACACTGATATTTGACACATTGTTGGACACTTGCATTGCTGTCAACTGTCGATTGGATGGGAAAACTGTTTGAAATTTACACTGTGCAACAGGGTAATGTCACGCGCAAAGTGTAAACTAATGTGTGTACACCATATTGTACATATAGCAAGGTTATTGTCGATTGAACTTTGCTATTTGTACACTGATTTTCGACACATTGTTTGACACTTACATTGTTGTCAAGTGTCAATTGGATGGGAAAACTGTGTGAAATTTAAACCGTTTGAAATTTAAGCTGTTTGAAATTTAAATTGTCCAACAGGATAATGTCACGTGGCAAAGTGTAAACTAAAGTGTACACCACAGTGTACATGTAGCAAGGTTCTTACTAATTGAACTTTGTTATTCGTACACTAATTTTTGACGCGTTATTTGACACTTGCATCCTTGTCAAGTATCAATTGGATGGGAAAACTATTTGAAATTTAAAATGTCCAGCAGGGTAATGTCACGTGGCAAAGTGTAAACTAAATTGTACATCATAGTGTACATGTAGCAAGGTTCTTACTGATTGAACTTTGCTATTTGTACACTGATTTTCGACTCATTTTTCGACACTTGCATTGTTGTCATGTGTCAATTGGATGGGAAAATTGTTTGAAATTTAAACTGTCCAACAAAGTAATGTCACGTTACAAAGTGTGAACTAAAGTGTAGACCATAGCGTATATGTATCAAGGTTCATACCGATTGAGCTTTACTAGTTGTACACTGACTTTTGACTCGTTGTTTGACACTTACATTGTTGTCAAATGTCAATTGGATGGGAAACTATTTAAAATTTAAATTGTCCAACAGGGTAATGTCACGTGGCATAGGGCAAACTAAAGTGTACACCATAGTGTACTTGTAGCAAGGTCTTTATCGATTGAACTTTACTGTTTGTAAAAAGATTTTTGACCCGTTGTTTGGCACTTGCAGTGTTGTCAAGTGTCAGTTAGATGGGAAAAATGTTTAAAATTTAAACTGTCTGACAGGGTAATGAAAACTAAAGTGTACACCATAGTGTATATTTAGCAAGATTCTTATCGATTGAACTTTGCTATTTGTACACTGATTTTTAACACGCTGTTTGAAACTAGCATCATTGTTAAAACTCAATTGGATGGGAAAATTGTTTGAAATTTAAACGGTCCAACAGGATAATGCCACATGGCAAAGCGTAAACTAAAGTGTACACCATAGTGTACCTGTCACAAGGTTCTTAACGATGAACTTTTCTATTTGTACACTTATTGTTCACTGGTTCTTTGACACTTGCATTGTTGTCAAGTGTCAATTGGATGGGAAAACAATTTGAAATTTAAATTGTCCAACAGGGTAATGTCATGTGGCAAAGGTTCTTACCGATTGAAATTTGCTATTTGTACATTGATTTTCAAACGTTGTTTGACAATTGCATTATTGTCAGGTGTCAATTGGATGGGAAAACTATTTGAAATTTAAACTATCCAATAGGGTAATGTCACGGGGCAAAGTGTAAACTAAAGTGTACACCATAGTGTACTTGTAGAAAGGTTCTTACCGATTGAACTTTACTATTTGTAAACTGATTTTTGACATGTTGTTCGACACTTGTATTGTTGTCAAGTGTCAATTGGATGGAAAAACTATTTGAAATTTAAACTGTCCGACAAGGTTATGTCATGTGGCAAAGTGTTAACTAAAGTGTACACCATATTGTACATATAGTAAGGTTCTTACCGATTGAACTTAGCTATTTGTACACTGATTTTCGACACATTTTTCGATACTTGCATTGTTGTCAAGTGTCAATTGGATGGGAAAATTTTTTGAAGTTTAAACTGTCCAATAGAGTAATGTCACATTGCAAAGTGTAAACTAAAGCTTACACCATGGTGTACATGTATCAAGGTTCTTACTGATTGAACTTTGCTATTTGTAAACTAATTTTTGAAACATTTTTCGACACTTGCATTGTTGTCAAGTGTCAATTGGATGGGAAAAATGTTTGAAGTTTAAACTGTCCAATAGAGTAATGTCACGTTATAAAGTGTAAACTAAAGCTTACACCATAGTGTACATGTAGTAAGGTTCTTACCGATTGAACTTTGCTATTTGTAAACTAATTTTAGACACGTTGTTTGACACTTGCATTGTTCTAAAGTGTCAATTGGATGGGAAAACTGTTTCAAATTTAAACTATCCAACAGGGTAATGTCACATAACAAAGTGTTAACTAAATTGTGCACCATAGTGTACATGTAACAAGGTCCTTACCGATTGAACTTTGCTACTTATACACTGATTTTTGACACGTTGTTTGACACTTGCATTGTTGACAAGTGTCAATTGGATGAGAAAACTGTTTGAAATTAAACTGTCCAACAGGGTAATGACACGTGGTAAAGTGAAAACTAAAGTGTACACCATAGTGTACCTGTCACAAGGTTTTTACCGATTGAACTTTACTATCTGTACACTGATTTTTGACACATTTTTTGACACTTGGATTGTTGTCAAGTGTCAATTGGATGAGAAAACTGTTTGAAATTTAAACTAGACAATAGGGTAATGTCACATGGTAAAGTGTAAAATAAAGATTACTTGTAGCAAGGTTCTTACCGATTGAACTTTGCTATTTGTACACCGATTTTTGACACTTTTTTTGACACTTGCATTGTTGGCAAGTGTCAATTGGATGGAAAAACTATCTCAAATTTAAACTGTGTAATAGGGTAATGTCACGTGGCAAAGTGTAAATCAAAGTGTACACCATAGTATACATATAGCAAGGTTCTTACCAATTGAACTTTGCTATTTGTACACTGATATTTTACACATTATTTGACACTTACATTGTTATCAAGCATCAATTGGATGAAAGAACTGTCTGAAATTTATACTATCCAATAGATTAATGTCACATGGAAAAGTGAAAACTAAAATATACACCATAGTGTACATGTAGCAAGGTTCTTACCGATTGAACTTTGTTATTTGTACACTAATTTTAGCCACGAAGTTTGACACTTGTATTTCTATAAAGTGTCAATTGGATTGGAAAACTGCTTCAAATTTAAACTATGCAACAGGGTAATGTCACGTGAAAAAGTGTTAACTATAGTGTACAACACAGTGAACATGTAACAAGGTCCTTACCGATTGAACTTTCTTATTTGTACACTGAGTTTCGACACGTTGTTTGACACCTGTGTTGTTGTCAAGTGTCAATTGGAAGGGAAAACTATTTGAAATTTAAACTGTCCAACAGGGTAATGACATGGGGCAAAGTGTAAACTAAAGTGTACACCAAGTGTACCTGTCGTAAGATTCTTACCGATTGAACTTTGCTATTTGTACACTGATTTTTGACACATTTTTGGACACTTGTATTGTTGTCCAGTGTCAATTGGATGGGGAAACTATTTGAAATTTAAACTGTCCAACCGGGTAATGTCACATGATAAAGTGTAAACTAAAGTGTACATGTAGCAAGGATCTTACAAATTGAACTTTGCTATTTGTACACTGATTCTTGAAAAGTTGTTTAACACTTACATTGTTGTCAAGTGTCAATTGGATAGGAAAACTGTTTCAACTATAAACTGTCCAACTGGGTAATGTCACGTGGTAAAGTGTAAACTAAAGTGTACATCATAGTGTACACGTAGAAAGGTCCTTATCAATTGAACTTTGTTATTTATATACTGATTTTTGACACGTTGTTGGACACTTTCATTGTTGTCAAGTGTCAATTGGAAGGGAAAACTGTTTCAATTTGAAACTGTCAAATAGGGTAATGTCATGTAGAAACTGTAAACAAAAGTATACACCAAAGTGTATATGTAGCGAGGTTCTTACCGATTGAACTTTGCTATTTGTAGACTGATTTTTGACATGTTGTTTGACACTTGCATTGTTGTCAAGTGTCAATTGGGTCAGAAAACTATTTGAAATTCAAACAGTCCAACAGAGTAATGTCACGTGTCAAAGTGTAAACTAAAGTGTACACCATAGTGTGCATGTTGCAAGGTCCTTATCGATTGAACTTTGCTATTTACACACTAATTTTCGACAAGTAGTTTGACACTTGTATTGTTGTAAAGTGTCAATTGGAAGGAAAAACTATTTCAAATTTAAACTAACTAACAGGGTAATGTCACGTGGCAAACTATTAACGAAAGTGTGCACCACAATTTACGTGTAACAAGGTCCTTACCGATTGAACTTTCCTATTTGTACACTGATTTTTGACACATTGTTTGACATTTGCATTATTGTCAAGTATCAATTGGATGGGAAAACTATTTGAAATTTAAACTGTCCAATAGGGTAATGACACGTGGCAAAGTGTAAACTAAAGTGTACACCATAGTATACATG
>NW_019263369.1:0-6006 GCF_002742605.1 Olea europaea var. sylvestris
ATATATAAAAAAAGGTCCAATTTATAAAGTCGAAGAAACTACAGACTACAATTGAATTTCTACGCTTCGAAATGGGGCACACGGCACTTACCAGTTCAAAAGCCGTTGTCTTTGTTTGTCCGGTTGTTCCGCGCTCCCGCTAACATATGGGTCCCTAAATTTTCTATAAATTTTGCTGTGTCGGAGAAATGGAGACAGAGGAATCGCCTTTCGCCCTTTTCTCGTTTTCGTTTGAATGGTAGACTGTCGAATTGATAATCTGAAATGGAAGAATTTAATTTGGGTTAGAATTTAGAATTAGGTTTAATTTGGGCTTAAATGAATGGTGGACTTGGTGGTATGTTTGGGCCAATGGGCCATTTACTTATTATTAGGCTTACACAAATTTTTTCCTTTGGACACAGGCTGAATTTTTTGTTGGACACGGGCTAGTCACTCAACTTACATGGGCTGAACAAAAAAATAAAAAAATACATAGGAAGACTTATTGGATCTGGGAATGAGCGAGCATAGGCTGTAGCCCGGTCCAGTCCATGCTTGGATCCGCCTCTAAGCATATAAGAAATTATGCTACTCATGTTAACAATGTTAAAATTTTAAGATGAAAATACTAAGTTTTAAAATGATATCAAGGTCCATTAAGCTCAAACGAGCTATCCAGATTGATGAGCGCTCGAACCAGCGCACATCAGCTCCATTGCTCTCGATTGTGATAAGGGCATTATAGATTTGTATCTAGAACAAAACTTGGGAAGAATTCACAGTGGAGATATCACTGTTGGAAGGGTTTGAGCCTGGAGATCAAGTGGTTTGTTGAAGGTCAAGGGTCCCAACTGCATATACATTTTAGTGATATGATATATTGCGAATAGAAAGTAAAAAGGTAATGCCCCTTGAGCTTAACCTTATCATATGATCCATCTTGCATATTTCCACAACGGATCTTCCAATTCTTCGTGATTAACCACTCTACTTAAACATTTCCATGATACGAAGATCCAGCCATTGATACCCCCACTCTCATACGTCTCTCACCTCAAGGGCTGTCAATATTGTAAAACTCCAACCTGGAGCATAGTTTTTAAAGTTCTATTGGATTTATAAAATTATCAGTCATTGTGTTGAATTGTTGCTTTTTTTGGATAGCATTACAAGTTTCCTATGATGATTTACATATATTATGGGATCAACTACTCTTTCTCATTATAATCACATTTTAAAGTGTACATTACATATTTATTTATATATACTGTTGCTATTTTGTTTATTTTTTGGAAGTTAGACATAGTAATACTATTACTATTTACTACTATTCTGCTATTTTTTCTTATGTTATTTTTTTCGGTTATTAATAATAATAATATAATATTTTGGATTTGTTTGATGTATATTTTCTGAAAATAAACCTCAGACCGAGAGGAAGAGTTTCTCACTTTCTTGTAAAGCTCGGTTGTAAATAAAATAAGAATATCTTTCTATTATTATGTTATATAATAATAATTTATTTATTTTTATGAAAAATCGTATTTTTTAGGAATATGCAGTTTAAAATATGAAAAAGTCATTGAGTAAAATTATTTTATTAAAAAAATATATAATTAAAATTAATTTTAAAGGAAAATGTAAAAATTTGTACCAACCAATCAAGGACATTATCTTGTATGATTCACTAATTAAAAAATAAATAAATCTGGAGCGTCAATTCTCAATATCCCTCTCGGTCCTTCTACTCTCGCGAGTCTGTATTTGACCATCGTGATATATATACAGTAGGTTAGCAACCGTCAACTCAATTCGATTCACTCATTTTACACATCTGATTCAGTTCATCCATTTTGCAAATCAGATTCACAATCAGATTTTGCTTCCATTTTATTATTTCCAGATTATTGCAATCTAGTTGTGCCTGCCTGCCGATCTTAATTAGCTCGGTCCGTCTCAGGTGAAGACACACGCACACACACAAATCAAGATGAGGCTTCCGATGGTTGATTGCCGGAACTTGATCGAGTTTTGCAGAACTTTTGAACAGCACAAGAACGGCTTCAATTCCAATTCACTGAGCGTTTCTCGCACCAAAAGGCATCACCATGATTTTAGTAGTTCGCTAAACCCTTTCTCTCATCAATTTTGTAGTCGCTCTCCATTCGCTGTCCTGGAAGTGATTATGCTTCTAATAGCAATCGGATCTTTGGGATTCTTGATTGTTCCCTACTTTAAACTGATCTTTTACGATGGTCTGCCCATACTTTTTGATCTAATTATTGATGCTGTAGAGAATGCACCTGTGGCATATTTCATGGGCTTGATATTTTTACTTCTTGGAGTCATATTCATCGGTGTTGTTTGGGAAATTATTGATATGAGGTCGAGGAAATGTGGGAATCCACATTGCAAGGGGTTACGAAGGGCAGTTGAATACGATATTCAGTTGGAATCAGAGGAATGTGTCAAGTACTTGCCTGTTACTGATGCTTGTGACACTGATAATGGGGTGAAGCAGCTGGAATTGGGACAGGATCGGAAGGAACTGGAGGCGGAATTAAAGAGGATGGCGCCACTCAATGGAAGGACCGTGTTGATATTTCGAGCACCATGTGGATGCCCTGCTGGCAGATTGGAAGTTTGGGGGCCTAAGAAAATTCGAAGTTGCGCCTAGAAGATATAAAACAGATATTGGTCATTCTAAAATCACTTATTTTGGCTTTTTTACCCCATATTGTAGGGTGGATCTCGAAAGATATTAAAGATCTCCCTCCAAGCCATACATATCTCTGGATTGATCAGAAGATCCTTTCAGTTGGCTAGAATCCGTTACTTGAACGAAACTAGATCTTGTGGAATCATATTGAATATTTGACGATACATTCCAATCAGTTTCGTTACAGCACCCGCTGCTCTAACTAATTGTCCACCCTTTCCAAGTGTGATTTCTATGTTATGTATGGCAAGTATTGTTCGGATTAGGATGACTCCTAGAAATAATGGGGTTTTTGTATGTAATCAGGACTAAAAGAGGCGCCTTCTTGATTTCATCATTTATCAACTATCTATAATGTTCTTGCAAAAGAAAAAAAGATTGATTTATTTTTACATACACGAGAAACAAAAGTTCCGTGCTACTTCCATCTCCCTTTTTATTCCTTTGATATGTTAATAAACACTGATTTATCTTTACGTAGATGAGAAACAAAAGTCCAATTCTACTTCCATCTCTTTTTGATTTTGTCAACTTCATAATAAACTAAATCTGTTATTTCTGATTATGGAGCGATATAACCTTTTTGCTACTTTACATTCCGTTTTATTCTTTTAAATTGCTTGATGATGTATAGCATCTATTTTACTTTTATCAAATATTCTTATGCACGCTCGTTAATTTCAAGGTGTTTATACGAAATATATCTCCCAAAGGCATCTACTGACACAGATTGCAAGGACTAATTTTGTGGACTTCAATCCACTATCTCCTTTGGTTTACTTTAGATTAATTCTCTTGGTTTTCTTGCTCTACACCAGTCAACCCTTTTGGCAGGGGTGATGGTAGTGTATCACTCAGTCGACATGAACTCAGTTCCCAGATACACAGAAACTGGCCTGCAGGTAGCCAAAGAGGGGTCCAGTTAGTGGCGGATCCAGGGGGTGGCGAGCTAGGGCGGCCGTCCTAGCTGGATCCGCCGGAGTCTTTAGTAGCCGCTTGGTGGAAATGGAAGTTGTAGAGCCAGACGGAACTCACAGGAGTCACAACCACAAGGAAGAAGAAGATTTGAAATGGATTTGGGCTTCTTCTTCTTCTATTTTTTAACCTACTGGGCTTAGTTGTTTTAGGCCCCTTTTCTTAAACAACATTAGGCCCATTAGCTAGCCATTGCCCAAATTCTAAAACCATCAGATGGCTCACAGTCATGACTATTGATTTCAATTTTCACCCAATTTCCTCCCTTTATCTGATTTTCTCTGCGTGCCGTGGACTTGCTTAGTTGCTTGGGTCTTGGGACTAGGAGGCTGGGACTTGCCATCTTCGTGCCACCGATTGCCATGCCATGGATTGACATAGTCTGTAAATCTATTAAAATGGATAAAATTATTGTATATGTGAATATTTATTTGTGATTATTCTGAGAAAATCTTGGTCTTCTTTATTGTCCGGAGTGTTTTTTTTGTTGGTTTAAGTCAGTAATTTATTGATTTAGGGGCTTTTTTTTTTTTTTTTTTTTTTTTTTTTTATTTTTTTTGGGGGTTTTTTTTTTTTTTTTTTTTTTTTTACGATTTTTTGGTGGTTTTAGTTTGTTATTCTGAGCTTCTAAGAGAGTGAAAATTGTGAATGTGTTTTTGACTTTGTTGGAAATTGTTTTGGTGTTTCATTGCAGTTAAATGATATTTGATATGCAGATTACAAAAGATGTGCCTTTTAGTAAAGATGTTTGTACTTTTTCTCATTGATGCATTTATATAAAGCTCTTAAAAGTGTTTGACAACATGGTAGCTTGATGAAACATTCAGAAAAGTAGTCCAAAATATTTAGTGGATGGTATTTGCTTCTACGGAAAGTATGAGATGGACTCTGTTGATAGATATAATGGATTGCTTCTTAAATTTTATTGCGATTTGTCGGCCATAATGATGTATTAAAATTGTGATTTTGGGAGTCTTAAAGTTTACTCCGACCACTTTTGATTTTTACTGTTATTTGTTTGGCGAGTTTCTATTAGTTTTGGTATAGAATTTTATATTTTGTGTGTGGATTACACTAAAGCACAAAATATTTTGTTTAGGACAAAAATCTTATTTGGACGGAGGATATTAATAAACGACATTGTTATACATCCGTCGATCGTTGACGGTCATCAGTCAACGTCCGTCATAGCTGAGTGGAAGTCCTGAATTCGCCACTGGGTCCAGTACTCTGTGTATGCTGATCATTCATTTTTCCGGACAGATTTTCCAGCACGATCATCAATTTTATGTGGCTGTCGTTTTAGCAGTTTGATTTCGAACCGGTCCAAATAGAGTAATCGACCATGTTATCCAGTTCACCAAATTTCTGGTTGGAACAGTAGGTCAAGTCCGGTTTTGATTACTATTTCTATAAACACGAGTATCCATTTCCAAAATGAGAATTTTAAAAAATGTCAAAAAATTAACAAGGTCCCAAAAAGTTGTCATTTTCACTTTATGTAAGCAAAAATTTCACTTTTTGTGTGAAATGTCCAAATTACCTTTAATGACACATTTTCATTAGCATTTAATGCTTAATTTGAAGGAGTTGATTATGTTGATGTGATGATTTATTTTATATATAAAAAATATGGATAAATGTGTATTATATTGATGAATATGAATTTGTAAACAAATATATCTTTTTCTTCCCTTATAAACCCTAATTTTTCTCATCTTCTTCATTTTCATTGATCAAGAAGATTTTTCTCTTACATTTATAATCCATTTTAAGAGGCTAACTATTATAAAATATTTACTTCAGTTTACTGTTTTGTAAATTTTAAATACAACTTGGACATATTTTTGAAACTATTATTCATTGATTTCTTTATTTTTGAATCCTTCACAAATGTGATTATCACCATTAAGGTTTTGAGTACTTTCTTCCATTCAAACCAAATAATGTTTTCATTAAATGTCTTTTCAATGACAAGGCCAATCTGACCTTTTTCATCTAGCTTAATACTAATGATCACACTTAATGTGTTGTGCTGAAGAATTTGTTTCGCCCACTGTCGCCTACTTCTCGACATTTTCGACGATTCAATTGTAGAATTTGACATTTACAAACCGTCAGGGTTAGACGTTTGAAATGTTGAACCCGACATTTACAAACTGTCGGGATATATAGTTTTATTGTGAAATTGAACACTTAGAAACGATGGAAGGCCTTGATTTGACTTTTTGCTACTGTACGGATTTACGTATTATGCAGTGTCACTTTCGTACTATTAAATGCCAACACATTGATTATGTAGAATTCTTATCGTTGCAATCCCAACATTT
>NW_019263369.1:8055-11948 GCF_002742605.1 Olea europaea var. sylvestris
AAAAAAAAAAGAGAAAGTTAAAATTTATGGTATGAAATTGCAGAAACTAGGGGAAAAACATTTCCGACTATAACACAGCAAAAAATTATTCAAAATGTCCAAAAAAATTACAAGATATTAAAATGATTTTGATTTTTTTCTAATCCAAGCTCTAGCTCTTATTTTAAACCCAGCAAAAAGCTCCATTTTTTTGCATCTCATACACCCTTTACGGATGAAAATATTATAAGAATTGAGTAAAACAAAAAAATATAAATAAGATTTTTCTTTCTTGGAACGAAGCCCGAAATGAGAGAAAGGAGAGAGAGAGTGAGAGAGCTAGAGTTGTTTGAATGAGAGAAATAAGATTCATTTATTTTTTTTCCCAACTTTTCATCCCTCACATTGATAAAATTTTTGTACAATTTCTTCCATTGGGTCATATCTCATTTAATTAGGACATGTAAGAAATTTGAAATTATCTTTAAGGGCAAATATATCTTAAATTGACATTCTTGCGATGGAAAAAAAAAAAGAAGAAAAAAAGTGACATTTTTGTAAATGCCTTGGGAAAAATTGACATCCTCTGCAATTTCTCTTTCTTCCCAAAATTTGTTGTAGGTGATGTTGCTCCACATTTTCTTTTTATTTGTTGAGATATACTTATTAAATTAGGCTTGAAAAATGAAATTTCAGATATAGATAAACCGAGCCATTGCAAGTAAGAACCTTTCTCTGCATTCGACATCGGCCTTGGATTTTTTTAACGTGGTTTCACATAGTGCACATGAGCCTTTCTCTTACTGCTATTTGTTTTTCCTCTTTTTGATTTGATCTGTGTCCTTGGAAACAGTAGTAGTATCTAATATATAATCCAAAAATGTAAGTGAGATATGATTGATCTGCAAAAGAATGTGTTAGACAAAGAGTCTATAGGAAAGGAAGGAAATATATTCTATAAAAATGAGAGCAAATGAGAAAACAATGGAAATTGGTGGAAGAATTGGCCACACTTAATGTGAGAAAAGAGAAGAGTAGAAAAAGGAGGAATAGAAGAGGGAAGAGAAGAGAACCCGAGTGCTGGAACAAATCAAAAACATGGTGCCTAAGGGCCACTCTTGAGCGCCTAGGCGCCCCGATAGGTATATATATGGCCAGTTTTTTTCCCTCCTTCATTAACACAAGACCTAGACCTAAAATAGAGAGAAAATTGAGAGAAAAACTTGGAGAGAATTTTACAAGATTGAGGTTGTTCATTTTAGGTATAAATTCAAAGTTATTTTTTTTCTTGGGGATTAACTTGAGGCTTGTTCAAGTAATCCAAAGCTTGACAATATGAAAATTTCCAAATCACTTCAAGAACAAGAAAATGAGGAAGAAATGATTTCAATGGAATAATTGAAGAACAACGTACTTGGATTACTTGAACAAGCCTCAAGTTAATCCCCAAGAAAAAAATAACTTTGAATTTATACCCAAGATGAACAACCTCAATCTTGTAAAATTCTCTCCAAGTTTTTCTCTCAATTTTCGGGTCTAGGTCTTGTGTTAATGAAGGAGGGAAAAAATTGGCCATATATATACCTATCGGGCCGCCTAGGCGCTTGAGGCACGAGCGTCTATCATTCTTTGCCTTGAAAGAGATGTTGCTTTCTTAGTTGATAGTGAGGTAACGGCGGCGGAGGTGTGGACAAAGTTGGAGGCGAATTTCATGACGAAGACTCTAACAAATCGGATCTATTTGAAGTTCAAATTGTATACTTGCAAGATGGATGAAGGTACACCAATCCGGGAGCACGTCAACAAGTTTGATAGGATCATATCGGACCTGAAGGACATTGACGTGGAAGTAGATGATGAGGATTGATAAGTGTGTTTTTACACACTTATTTAGCTCACAAACATGACTTAAACATGGACAAAGTAGTTGAATTATAACTTAATCTTGTTAAATTCATGCTATGTAGATGTTTCTATGGAAAAGATGGAATTCAGAAGAAAAGAGCCGAAAAAGGACCAAAACGGAACAAAACAATAGTTCAAGGACCAAGTTGCAAATAATCCATAGATGAGACGGGAAATGAAATGAAGATTCAATAGTGTTAAAGGTCAATCTGATGAGGAAAGGAGTCAAGAGGTGAAATATGGTCGAAGTATTATCAAGTATCAAATTTCAGGCAAAAAAGTTATGCTCGTGATTTTGAGTCTTTACTTGAGATCCATTTTTGGCATAGTAAAAATCAGAATTTGAGGAAGCCTATTTCAATCATGTATATCTTTGAGTTTTCTTCCCAATGCACTTTGAATCACTTCAATCGGAGATCAGAAGAGAAAGTTATGATCAAAATACTAAAAACTGTCCGGAGGAAAAATTTTATAACCATGCGGCCGCATGGTTATAATTCCTTGCGGCCGCACAGGGTCTGGCAGGGTTTCAAATGAGCTGAAAATTTGAACCATGCGGTCGTATGGTTTAACACCATGCGGCTGCATGGCCTTATTTTAGAAAAAAAAATATGACATCCCATTTTTAATTGAAACTCTTACGGGGTTCCGTGAGGACATGATATAAAAGTCAAAATTCATCAGAAATAGGGCCAAACGTCCAGGGAGAAGAAGAATACAACTTTTGGAGGCAAGGAACACGAACTTGAAGTGAATTTCACAAGGATTCAAAAGGGGATTTCAAGGTTTTATTCAAGATTTCAGATTTCAAGAACTTTCATACGGGTGTTCTTCCTTCTATTCATTAATTTCGTTTTGTTTTCTGTAATTATGAATCTTCTAGGCTAGGGTTTTAATTACTAGGCGATCGATGAACCATTGTTTGTTATTTTAATTCTATATTTCATGAATTTGATATAAAGATTCGTTGGATAATTTGATTGATTTACATGCATTAATTTTCTTCCGCAATTAGTGGCCAATGATTGTGTGAGTATTGATGACTTATTTCTTACATTCGAGAGAAGTGGAGTAGGTTCGATAAGGAGTAAATTAATATAGGGTCCGATAGGGGACAGAGATATACCCCTATACTTTATGTAATTCTTAAATTTTCACAAAACTACATGCATTCTTATATGTTTGCATCATCCATAGAGATATATGCTGGTGGTGTGCAAGAATAGGTCTATATATATCGAGAGAGTATATTGGATAGAATTAGGAACATTGAATTGGCAAATTTTCATCGAATCATTAATTTTATGAAATTAGGGTTTTTATAACTTCAATTGGGGATTCGTGATCCTAGTGACTTTAATTTGATTTATTTTAATAAATTAGCTTTTAAACTTGCTTAATTTCATTTACTTGAGTGTTTAAGTCGTTTAATTAGAGAAATTTCGAAACTAGGGTTTTCAATTGAAATTAGGGTTTTTAGTTGAAATTAGGGTTTTTAAATTGAAATTGGGGCTTTTTGCACTTAGATCACATTTTCACTCAATTAGATTCGATTAAGGCTAGATTAAATAGAATTGAACTACTCAATCTCTGAGGGACGATATTCGGACTTTTAAAAATCCACTTTATTACTTGTTACGAACCGTACACTTGCGGTAGTTTTAAATCGAAAGAATTATTTCATGAACAAGTTTTTGGCGTCGTTGCCGGGGATTGAGTATTCGTTTAATTTTATTCAATTTAGCATAATTCAAACTTTTTTATTTTTAATCTATTTTAGTTTATTTTATTTTACTGTTATTTAATTTTATTACATAAGTGCATATTTTAGTTAATTAAGTCTTTAAATTGAATCCTATTGCAGAAGTGCATGCCAAGATCTGCTAAAGGAGATCTACTCCCAGCCGACCCAGAGATCGAACGAAGCTTTAGAAGAAGGCAAAGAGAAAACAGAGCAGCGAGAAATCAGATGGAGAACGTACAACACAATCCTGTTGTACAAGCCAATG
>NW_019263369.1:12197-12469 GCF_002742605.1 Olea europaea var. sylvestris
CAACACTTCAGATATCAAGGAATCTCTGACGACGCCATAAGATTAAGACTGTTTCCACATACTTTGTGGGACAAGGCGATTGAATGGCTCGATTCTCAGCCGATAGCCAGCATTACTACCTGGAATGACCTAGCTCAAAAATTCTGTACTAAGTTCTTCCCACCGGCCAAGATTGCAAAGCTAAAGCACGACATATCTATCTTCAGGCAAGGTGAATCTGAAAATTTTGATGAGACATGGAACAGATTCAAAAATCTACTAAGGAAGTGTCC
>NW_019263369.1:13132-16303 GCF_002742605.1 Olea europaea var. sylvestris
TTGAAGTAGAAGAGAATTTGGAGCAAGAAGAACAGACAGAAGAGCTAACACCGAGAGCAAATAAAGGAAACTCAAGGGATAAAGAAACTGTAGCTGTGAAGCCCTATGAGCCACCCGTACCGTTCCCACAGAGGCTAAAGAAGCAAAGGATGGAACAACAATACAAGAAGTTTCTCAAGGTCTTCAAGAAGCTCCATATCAACATCCCATTCGCTGAAACACTAGTTCAGATGCCCAGCTATGCAAAATTCCTGAAAGACATCCTATCAAATAAAAGGAAGCTAGGAGATCACGAGACAGTTATGCTAATAGAGGAGTGCAGTGCCAGGATTCAGAGAAAGCTCCCACCAAAATTGAAAGATCCAGGGAATTTCACTGTCCCTTGTACCATTGGTGAATTTTATTTTGATAAAGTTTTATGTGATCTTGGTGCAAGTATTAACTTAATGCCATTGTCTATTTTCAGGAAATTAGGATTGGGAGAAGCTAAAGCTACCACGGTGACCTTATAGCTGGCTGATAGATCATTAACACATTCACGAGGAATAATTGAAGACGTGTTGGTTAAAGTGGAGAAGTTCATATTCCCAGCAGACTTTCTGATTCTGGATATGGAAGAAGATAAAGATGTTCCTTTAATACTGGGCAGACCATTCTTAGCCACAGGCAGAGCTTTGATCGACGTTCAGAATGGGCAGTTGATATTGAGATTGGGAGAAGAACAGGTTTCATTCAATGTCTTCAAGGCCATGAAATTGCCAATAGAGACTGACAGATGTTTCAGGGTTGACATGATCGATAAAATGATTGAAGAGTCATTTATACTTCAAAATCCATCAGATGCATTGGAAGCCTGCATTGCATATTCTAAATCCACGAATTCTGATTCTGAAGACATAGAAATGTGTGCAAGACTTTTGGAGTCTAACCCACCTTACACGCGGAAACGATACTTTGAGGAGCTTGGGACAGGGCCAGAGAAATCACAGCCATCTATTCCGAAGCCACCAAAGTTGGAACTTAAGCAGTTGTCCCTACACTTAAGATATGCATATTTGGGGGAGTCCAATACACTTCCAATGATAATTTCAAACATGGTTAGTGAAGTGGAGGAGGAAAAACTGCTTAGGGTGCTTCGAGATAACAAGCAAGCAATTGGGTGGACCATAGCTGATATCAAAGGGATCAGCCCTTCCTTATGTATGCATAAAATTCTCATGGAGGAGAATTTTTGACCAACAGTTGAAAGTCAAAGAAGGCTAAACCCAAATATGAAGGAGGTAGTAAGAGCTGAGGTGATCAAACTTCTGGATGCTGGAATAATCTACCCGATATCAGATAGTAAATGGACTAGTCCAGTGCAAGTTGTGCCCAAAAAAAGAGGAATTACAGTGGTTCAGAATGAAAAGAATGAGTTGATTCCGACAAGGACGGTAACAGGGTAGAGAGTTTGCATTGATTACTGCAAACTGAATATAGCTACAAGGAAAGATCATTTCCCTCTTCCGTTTATAGATCAGATGTTGGAGAGATTGGCAGGCCATTCCAACTACTGCTTTCTGGATGGGTATTCGGGTTATAATCAGATACCAGTGGCACCAGATGATCAAGAGAAGACCACCTTCACATGTCCCTATGGTACCTTTGTATACCGAAGAATGCCATTTGGACTTTGCAACGCTCCTGCCACATTTCAGCGATGCATGATGGCTATTTTCTCAGATATGGTAGAAAAATTCATTGAAATCTTTATGGATGACTTCTTGGTCTTTGGGACCTCATTTGATGAGTGCTTGGATCACTTAAATTTGGTTTTGCAAAGATGCAGAGAAACGAACTTAGTATTGAACTGGGAGAAATGTCATTTCATGGTTCAAGAGGGAATAGTCTTGGGACATAGAGTATCGGCAAAGGGGATAGAGGTGGATAAGGCGAAAATTCAGGTTATTGAGAAACTACCACCACCTATATCAGTAAAAGGAGTTCGAAGTTTCCTTGGTCATGCAGGGTTTTACAGGAGGTTTATAAAGGACTTATCCAAAATCACCAAGCCTCTGTGCAACTTGCTAATGAAAGAGGTAACTTTTGAGTTTGATGAGGAATGTTTGATAGCTTTCAATACTCTGAAGGAAAAACTCACAATAGCGCCTGTGATTATGTCACCTGATTGGGATTTGCCCTTTGAGCTAATGTACGATGCGAGTGATCATGCAGTCGGTGCGGTATTGGGACAAAGAAAGAATAAAATCTTTCATGTGATATACTATGCAAGTAGAACTTTGAATGACACCCAAATCAACTATGCTACGACCGAGAAGGAATTGCTAGCTGTGGTTTATGCATTCGACAAGTTTAGATCGTATTTTGTTGGGTCTAAGGTTATCGTCTACACAGATCATGCCACTCTAAAGTATCTTATGACAAAGAAGGATGCTAAGCCGAGATTGATCCGTTGGATATTGTTGTTGTAAGAGTTCGATATTGAGATCAAGGATAAGAAGGGCAGTGAAAATGTGGTAGCCGACCACCTATCAAGATTGGAACGGGCTGAACCTGAGATGTCAGTGGACATCAATGAAATCTTTCCAGATGAGCAAATTTTGGAGTAGAAATAGTCCCATGGTACGCTGATATCGTTAACTACCTTGCTAAGTCCATCCCGCCACCAGACTATTCTAGCCATCAAAGAAAGAAGTTCTTCGCAGAGCTTAAGTATTACTTTTGGGAGGATCCCATTCTCTATAGAAGAGGCGCAGATCAGATAATCAGAAGATGTATTCCTGAAGATAAGTACCTGAGATTCTAGAACATTGTCACTCTTCTGCATATGTTGGGCATTTTGGAGCTTCAAAGACTGCTGCAAAGATACTACAGTCGGGTTTCTATTGGCCTACTTTATTTAGAGACACATTTGAGTATGTGAAGAGATGCGATAAATGTCAACGAACCGGAAGTATCTCAAGAAGAAATGATATGCCACTAAATTACATCTTGGAGGTTGAAATATTTGATGTATGGGGAATAGACTTCATGGGACCTTTCCCCCCGTCGTACTCAAATCAATATATCTTGGTGGCTGTTGACTATATCTCTAAGTGGGTGGAAGCTGTTGCATTGCCTACTAACGACGCGAAAGTGGTGATAGAGTTCTTGAAGAAGTACATATTTACA
>NW_019263370.1:0-16282 GCF_002742605.1 Olea europaea var. sylvestris
GATCGATTTTTGCTTCCGATCAACCAGCCAAATTTCAGCCCATTCCGACACTGTCGCGAAAAATGACGAAATAGCCCCTGGCGTGCTTTTTGTTTCCGATCAACTTGTCAAATTTTAGCCCATTCCGACACTGTCGCGAAAAAGGACGAACTTACCGTCGGCGCAATTTTTCTTTTTTTCTTCTCAATCTATCAAATTTGAGCCCATTCTGACACCGTCGCGAAAAATGACGAAATTGCCTCTGGCACGGTTTTTGTTTCCGATCAACCTGTCAAATTTTAGCCCATTCCGACACCGTCGCGAAAAATGACGAAATTACCCTCGGCGCGATTTTTGTTTCCGATCAACCTGTCAAATTTATTCCATTCCGACACCGTAGCGAAAAATGACGAAATTGCCCTCAGCGCGATTTTTCCTTCCGATCAACCATCTAAATTTCAGCCCATTCCGACACCGTCGCAAAAAATGGCGAAATAGCCTCTGGCACGCTTTTTGTTTCCGATCAACCTGTCAAATTTTAGCGCATTCCGACACAGTCGCGAAAAATGACGAAATTGCCGTCGACGGGATTTTTCTTTTTTTCCTATCAACCGGTCAAATTTGAGCCCATTCAGATACCGTCGCGAAAAACGAAGAAATTGCCCCTAGCACGGTTTTTGATTCCGATCAACTTGTCAAATTTAGCCCATTTTGACATCGTCGCGAAAAATGACGAAATTGCCCCTGGCGCGCTTTTTGTTTCCGATCAACCTGTCAAATTTTAGTCCATTCCGACACAGTCGCGAAAAACGGCTGTTGGCGCGATTTTTCTTTTTTTCTTATCAACCTGTCAAATTTAAGCCCATTCCGACACCGTCGCGAAAAATGACGAAATTGCCCCTGGCACGATTTTTGTTTCACCGTCGCGAAAAGTGACGAAACTGTCCACGGAGCGATTTTTGCTTCCGATCAACCAGCCAAATTTCAGCCCATTCCGACACTGTCGCGAAAAATGACGAAATAGCACCTGGCGCGCTTTTTGTTTCCGATCAACGTGTCAAATTTTAGCCCATTCCGACACTGTCGTGAAAAAGGACGAACTTGCCGTCGGCGCGATTTTTCTTTTTTTCTTCTCAACCTGTCAAATTTGAGCCCATTCCGACACCTTCGCGAAAAATGACGAAATTGCCGCTGGCACGGTTTTTGTTTCCGAACAACCTGTCAAATTTTAGCCCAATCCGACACCGTCGCGAAAAATGACGAAATTGCCCCCGGCGCGATTTTTGCTTCCGATCTACCAGCCAAATTTCAACCCACTCCGACACCGTCCCAAAAAATGCCGAAATTGTCCCTAGTACGATTTTTGTTTTCGATCAACCTGTCAAATTTATTCCATTCCGACATCGTCGCGAAAAATGACGAAATTGCCCACAGCGCGATTTTTGCTTCCGATCAGCCAGCTAAATTTCAGCCCATTCCGACACCGTTGCGAAAAATGACGAAATAGCCTCTGGCACGCTTTTGGTTTCTGATCATCCTGTCAAATTTTAGCCCATTCCGACACAGTAGCGAAAAATGACGAAATTACCGTCGGCGCGATTTTTCTTTTTTTTATCAACTCGTCAAATTTGAGCCCATTCCGACACCGTCGCGAAAAATGACGAAATTGCACCTGGCACGGTTTTTCCTTCCGATCAACCTGTCGAATTTTAGCCCATTCCGACATCGTCCCGAAAAATGACGAAATTGCCCCTGGCGTGATTTTTGCTTCTGATTAACCAGCCAAATTTCAGCCCATTACGACACCGTCGCGAAAGATGACGAAATTACCCCTAGCACGATTTTTGTTTCCGATCAACCTGTCAAATTTTAGTCCATTCTGACACCGTCGCGAAAAATGACAAAATTGCCCACGGTGCGATTTTTGCTTCCCATCAACCAGCCAAATTTCACCCCACTCCGGCATCATCGCAAAAAATGACGAAATTGCCCTCGGCGCAATTTTTGTTCCCGATCAACCTTTCAAATTTGAGCCCATTCCGACTCCGTCGCGAAAAAAGACGAAATTGCCCCCTGCGCCATTATTGTTTCCCATCAACTTGTCAAATTTGGGCCCATACCGACACCTTCGTAAAAATGACGAAATTGCCCCTGGCCCGATTTTTGTTCCCGATCATCCAGTCAAATTTGAGCCCATTCCGACTCCATTGCGAAAAATGACGAAATTGCTCCTGGCGATATTTTTGTTTACGATCAATCTGTCAAATTTGAGCCCATTCCGACGCCGTCGCAAAAAATGACGAAAATTCCCCCGCGCGCGGTTTTTGTTATTGATCAACCAGTCAAATTTGAGCCCATTCCGACTCCGTCGCGAAAAATGACGAAATTGCCCCCGGATCGATATTTGATTCCGATCAACCTGTCAAATTTCAGCCCATTCCGACACCGTCGCGAAAAATTACGAAATAGCCCTGGCCCGCTTTTTGTTTCCGATCACCCTGTCAAATTTTAGCCCATCCGACACAGTCGCGAAAAATGACGAAATTGCCGTCGGCGCAATTTTTCTTATCAACTTGTCAAATTTGAGCCCATTTCGACACCGTCGCGAAAAATGATGAAATTGCCCCTGGCACGGTTTTTGTTTCTAATCAACCTGTCAAATTTGACCCTGGCGCGATTTTTGCTTCCGATCAACCAGCCAAATTTGAGCCCATTCCGACACCGTTGCGAAAAATGACGAAATTGCCCCTGGCACGATTTTTGTTTCCAATCAACCTGTCAAATTTTAGTCCATTCCGACACCGTCGCGAAAAATGATGAAATTGCGCCTGGCGCGATTTTTGCATCCCATCAACCAACCAAATTTCAGCCCATTCCAGCACCGTCGCGAAAAATTTCGAAATTACCCCTGGCACAGTTTTTGTTTCCGATCAACCTGTGAAATATTAGCCCATTCCAACACCGTCGCGAAAAATGAAGAAATTGCCCCTGCCCAATTTTTGTTTCCTATCAACCTGTCAAATTTTAGCCCATTCCGACACCGCCACGAAAAATGACGAAATTACCTACGACGCAATTTTTGCTTCTGAACAACCAGCCAAATTTCAGCCCATTCCGACACCGTAGCGAAAAATGACGAAATAGGCCCTGACGCGCTTTTTGTTTACGATCAACTTGTCAAATTTTAGCCCATTTCGATACAGTCGCGAAAAATTACAAAATTGCGGTCGGCTCGATTTTTCTTTTTTTCTTGTCAACCCGTCAAATTTGAGCCCATTCCGACACCGCCGCGAAAAATGACGAAATTGCCCCGGGCACGGTTTTTGATTTCGATCAACGTGACAAATTTTAGCCCATTCCGACACCGTCGCGAAAAAAGACGAAATTGCCCCTGGCGCGCCTTTTGTTTCCGATCAACGTGTAAAATTTTAGCCCATTCCGACATTGTCACGAAAAAGGACGAACTTTTCGTCGGCGCAATTTTTCTTTTTTTCTTCTCAACCTGTCAAATTTGACCCCATTTCGACACCGTCGGAAAAAATGACGAAATTGCCACTGGCACGATTTTTGATTCCGATCAACCTGTCAAATTTTAGCCCATTCCGACACCGTCGCGAAAAATGACGAAATTGCCACTGGCACGATTTTTATTTTAGCCCATTCCGACACCGTCGCGAAAAATGACGAAATTGCCCCCGGCGCGATTTTTGCTTCCGATCAACCAGAGAAATTTCAACCCATTCCGACACTGTCCCAAAAAATGACGAAATTGCCCCTGGCACAATTTTTGTTTCTGATCAACCTGTCAAATTTATTCCATTCCGACACCGTCGCAAAAAATGACGAAATTGCCCTCAGCGCGATTTTTCCTTCCGATCAACCAGCTAAATTTCAGCCCATTCTTACACCGTCACGAAAAATGGCGAAATAGCCTCTGGCACGCTTTTTGTTTCCGATCAACCTGTCAAATTTTAGCCCATTCCGACACAGTCGCGAAAAATGACGAAATTGCCGTCGGCGCGATTTTTTTTCTTATCAACACATCAAATTTGAGCCCATTCTGACACCGTCACGAAAAATGACGAAATTGCCCCTGGCACGATTTTTGATTTCGATCAACCTGTCAAATTTTAGCCCATTCCGATACCTTCGCGAAAAATGACGAAATTGCCCCTGGAGCGCTTTTTATTTCCGATCAACTTGTCAAATTTTAGCCCATTCCGTCACAGTCGCGAAAAACGACGAAATCGCTGTCGGCGTGATTTTTCTGTTTTTCTTATCAACCTGCCAAATTTGAGCACATTCCGACACCGTCGCGAAAAATGACGAAATTGCCCCTGGCACGATTTTTCTTTCCGATCAACCTGTCAAATTTTAGCTCATTCTGAATTCGTCGCGAAAAACGAAGAAATTGTCCCGGGCACGATTTTTGCTTCCGATCAACCAGCCAAATTTCAGCCCATTCCGACACTGTCGCGAAAAATGACGAAATAGCCTCTGGCGAGCTTTTTGTTTCCGATCAACCTGTCAAATTTTAGACCATTCCGACACAGTCGCGAAAAATGACGAAATTGCTGTCGGCGCGATTTTTCTTTTTTTCTTCTCAACCTGTCAAATTTGAGCCCATTCCGATGCCATCGCAAAAAATGACGAAAATGCCCCTGGCGCGATTTTTGTTATTGATCAACCTGTCAAATTTGAGCCCATTCCGACTCCGTCGCGAAAAATGACTAAATTGCCCCTGGATCGATATTTGTTTCCGATCAACCAGTCAAATTTGAGCCCATTCCGACACCGTCTCGAAAAATGACGAAATAGCCCCTGGTGGGTTTTTTGATTCCGATCAACTAGTCAAATTTCAGCCCATTCCGACACCGTCGCGAAAAATGACGAAATAGCCCTGGCGCGCCTTTTGTTTCCGATCAACCTATCAAATTTTAGCCCATCCGACACAGCCGCGAAAAATGACGAAATTGCCGTCGGCGCGATTTTTCTTATCAACCTGTCAAATTTGAGCCCATTTCGATACCGTCGCGAAAAATGACGAAATTGCCCCTGGCACGATTTTTGTTTCTTATCAACCTGTCAAATTTGACCTTGGCGCGATTTTTGCTTCTGATCAACCAGCAAAATTTGAGCCCATTTCGACATCGTCGTAAAAAGTGACGAAATTACCCCTGGCGCAGTTTTTGTTTCCGATCAACCTGTCAAATTTCAGTCCATTCCAACACCGTCGCGAAAAATGACGAAATTGCCCCCGGCCCAATTTTTGTTTCCTATCAACCTGTCAAATTTTAGCCCATTCCGACACCGCCGCGAAAAATGACGAAATTACCCACGACGCGATTTTTGCTTCTGAACAACCAGCCAAATTTCAGCCCATTCCGACACCGTAGTGAAAAATGACAAAATAGGCCCTGGCGCGCTTTTTGTTTACGATCAACCTGTCAAATTTTAGCCCATTTCGACACAGTCGCGAAAATTACTAAATTGCAGCCGGTTCGATTTTTCTTTTTTTCTTGTCAACCCGTCAAATTTGAGCCCATTCCGACACCGTCGCGAAAAATTACCTAATTGCCCCTGGCACGGTTTTTGATTCGATCAGCGTGACAAATTTAAGCCCATTCCGACACCGTCGCGAAAAATGACAAAATTGCCCCTGGCGCACTTTTTGTTTCCGATCAACCTGTCAAATTTGAGCCCATTCCGACACAGTCGCGAAAAACGACGAAATTACTGTTGGCGCGATTTTTCTTTTTTTCTTATCAACATGTCAAATTTGAGCCCATTCCGACACCGTCGCGAAAAATGATGAAATTGCCCCTGGCACGGTTTTTGTTTCCGATCAACCTGTCAAATTTGAGCCCATTCCGACCCCGTCGCGAAAAGTGACGAAATTGTCCCTGGAGCGATTTTTGCTTCCGATCAACCAGCCAAATTTCAGCCAATTCCGATATTGTCGCGAAAAATGACTAAATAGCCCCTGGCGCGCCTTTTGTTTCCGATCAACGTGTCAAATTTTAGCCCATTCCGACACTGTCGCGAAAAAGGACGAACTTTTCGTCGGCGCGATTTTTCTTTTTTTCTTCTCAACCTGTCAAATTTTGGCCCATTCTGACACCATCCCGCAAAATGACGAAATTGCCCCCGACGCGATTTTTGTTTCTGATCAACCACCGAAATTTCAACCCATTCCGACACCGTCCCAAAAAATGACTAAATTGCCCCTGGCACGATTTTTGTTTCCGATCAACCTGTCAAATTTATTCCATTCCGACACCGTCGCGAAAAATGATGAAATTGCCCTCAGCGCGATTTTTCCTTCCGATCAACCAGCTAAATTTCAGCCCATTCTGACACCGTCGCGAAAAATGACGAAATAGCCTCTGGCACGCTATTTGTTTCCGATCAACGTGTCAAATTTAAGCCCATTCCTACACAGTCGCGAAAAATGACGAAATTGCCGTCGGCGCGATTTTTTTTTTCTTATCAACACGTCAAATTTGAGCCCATTCCGACACCGTCGCGAAAAATGACGAAATTGCCCTGGGCACGATTTTTGATTCTGATCAACCTGTGAAATTTTAGCCCATTCAGATACCTTCGCGAAAAATGACGAAATTGCCCCTGGGACGCTTTTTATTTCCGATCAACTTGTCATATTTTAGCCTATTCCGTCACAGTCGCGAAAAACGACGAAATTGCTGTCGGCGCGATTTTTCTTTTTTTCTTATCAACAGTCAAATTTGAGCCCATTCTGACACCGTCGCGAAAAATGACGACATTGCCCCTGGCACGGTTTTTCTTTCCGATCAACCTGTCAAATTTTAGCCCATTCCGAATCCGTCGCAAAAAATGACGAAATTATCCCGGGCGCGATTTTTGCTTCCGATCAACCAGCCAAATTTAAGCCCATTCCGACACTGTCGCAAAAAATGACGAAATAGCCTCTGGCGAGCTTTTTGTTTCCGATCAACCTGTCAAATTTTACACCATTCCAACACAGTCGGGGGAAATGATGAAATTGCCATCGGCACGATTTTTCTTTTTTTCTTCTCAGCCTGTCAAATTTGAGCCCATTCCGACATCGTCGCAAAAAATGATGAAATTGCCCCTGGTACGATTTTTGTTTCCGATCAACCTGTCAAATTTTAGCCCATTCCGACACCGTCGCGAAAAATGACGAAATTGCCTCCGGCGCGATTTTTGTTTCCGATCAACCAGCCAAATTTCAACCCATTCCGACACCGTCGCAACAAATGACGAAATTGACCCTGGCACGATTTTTGTTTCCGATCAGCCTGTCCAATTTTAGTCCATTCCAACACCGTCGCGAAAAATGACGAAATTGCCCCTAGCGTGATTTTTGCTTCCGATCAACCAGCCAAATTTCAGCCCATTCCGACATTGTCGCGAAAAAGGATGAAATAGCCACCGGCACACTTTTTGTTTCCGATCAACTTGTCAAATTTTAGCCCATTCCGACACAGTCGCGAAAAATGACGAAATTGCCGTCGGCGCGATTTTTCTTTTTTTCTAATCAACCAGCCAAATTTCCCCCCCACTCCAGCACCGTCGCAAAAAATGACGAAATTGCCCCCGACGCGATTTTTGCTCCCGATCATTCTATCAAATTTGAGCCCATTCCGACTCAGTCGCGAAAAATGACGAAATTGCCTCGGCGCGCTTTTTGTTTCTGATCAACCTGTCAAATTTTAGCCCATTTCGATACATTCGCGAAAAATGACGAAATTGCCGTCGGCGCGATTTTTCTTTTTTTCTTATCAACCCATCAAATTTCAGCCCATTCTGACACCGCCGCGAAAAATGATGAAATTGCCCCTGGTACGGTTTTTGTTTCCGATCAACCTGTCATGTTTTAGCACATTCCGATACCGTCCCGAAAAATGACCAAGTTACCCTCTGCGCGATTTTTGCTTCCGATCAACTAGCCAAATTTCAGCCCATTCCGACACCGTCGCGAAAATTGATGAAATTGCCCCTGGCACGATTTTTATTTCCGATCAACCTGTCAAATTTTAGTCCATTCTGACACTGTCGTGAAAAATGACGAAATTGTCCCCGATGCGATTTTTGCTTCCCATCAACCAGCCAAATTTCACCCCACTCCGGTACCATCGCAAAAAATGACGAAATTGCCGCTGGAGTGATTTTTGTTCCCGATCAACCTGTCAAATTTGAGCCCATTCCGACTCCATCGCGAAAAATGACGAAACAGCTACTGGCGCTATTTTTGTTTACGACCAACCGGTCAAATTTGAGCCCATTCTGACGTCGCCGCAAAAAATAACGAAATTGCCCCTGGCGCGGTTTTTGTTATTGATCAACTTGTCAAATTTGAGCCCATTCCGACTCCGTCGCGAAAAATGACGAAATTGCCCCCGGATCGATATTTGTTTCTGATCAACCTGTCAAATTTGAGCCCATTCCGACACCGTCGCGAAAAATGACAAAATAGTCCCCGTCACGCTTTTTGATTTCGATCAACCTGTCAAATTTCAGCTCATTTCGACACCGTCCTGTAAAATGACGAAATTGTCGGCGCGATTTTTCATTTTTTCTTATCAACCTGTCAAATTTGAGCCCATTCCGTCACCGTCGCGAAAAATGACGAAATTGCCCCTGGCACCATTTTTGTTTCCGATCAACCTGTCAAATTTTAGCCCATTCTGACACCGTCGCGAAAAATGACGAAATTGCCCTTGGCGCGATTTTTGTTTCCGATCAACCTGTCAAATTTTCGCCAATTTCGACACAGTCGCGAAAAATGACGTAATTGCCCCCTGCGCGATTTTTGTTCCCGACCAGCCTGTCAAAATCGAGCCCATTCCGACACCATTACGAAAAATGACGAAATTGTCCCTGGCGCAATTTTTCCTTCCGATCAACCAGCCAAATTTGAGCCCATTCCGACACCGTCGCGAAAAATGACGAAATTGCCCCTGGCACGATTTTTGTTTCCGATCAACCTGTCAAATTTTAATCCATTCTGACACCGTCGCGAAAAATGACGAAATTGCCCTCAGCACGATTTTTGCTTCCCATCAACCGGCCAAATTTCAGCCCATTCCGGCACCGTCGCGAAAAATGACGAAATTACCCCTGGCGCGATTTTTGTTTCAGATCAACCTGGAAAATTTTACCCCATTCCAACACCGTCGTGAAAAATGACGAAATTGCCCCCGGCCCAATTTTTGTTTCCGATCAACCTGTGAAATTTTAGCCCATTCCGACACCGTCGCGAAAAATGACGAAATTGCCCACGACTCGATTTTTGCTTCTGAACAACCAGCTAAATTTCAGCCCATTCTGACACCGTCGCGAAAAATGACGAAATAGTCCCTGCGGGCTTTTTGTTTCCGATCAACCTGTCAAATTTTAGCCCATTCCGACCCAGTCGCGAAAAATGACAAAATTGCCGTCGGCGCAATTTTTCTTTTTTCTTCTCAACCTGTCAAATCTGAGCCCATTCCGAAACCGTCGCGAAAAGTGACGAAATTACCGCTGGCACGATTTTTGTTTCCGATTAACCTGTCAAATTTTTGCCCATTCCGACACCGTCGCGAAAAATGATGAAATTGCCCTCGGCGCGATTTTTGTTTCCGATCAACCTGTCCAATTTTTGTCCATTCCGACATCGTCGCGAAAAATGACGAAATTGCACCCAACGCTTTTTGCTTCCGATCAACCAGCCAAATTTGAGCCCATTCCGACACCGTCACGAAAAATGATGAAATTGCCCCTGGCACGATTTTTGTTTCCGATCAACCTGTCAAATTTTAGTCCATTCTGACACCGTCGCGAAAAATGATGAAATTGCCCTCGGCGCGATTTTTGCTTCCCATCAACCAGCCAAATTCCAGCCCATTCCGGCACCGTCGCGAAAAATGACGAAATTACCCCTGGCGCGATTTTTGTTTTAGATCAACCTGTGAAATTTTAGCCCATTCGAACAACGTCGCGAAAAATGACAAAATTGCCCCCGGCCCAATTTTTTGTTTTCGATCAACCTGTGAAATTTTAGCCCATTCCGACACCGTTGCGAAAAATGACGAAATTGCACACGACGCGATTTTTGCTTCTGAACAACCGGCAAAATTTCAGCCCATTCCGACACCGTCGCAAAAATGACGAAATTGCCCCGGCGGGCTTTTTGTTTCCGATCAACCTGTCAAATTTTTGCCCATTCCGACACAGTCGCGAAAAATGACTAAATTGTCGTCGGCGCGATTTTCCTTTTTTTCTTATCAACCCATCAAATTTGAGCCCATTCCGACACCGTCGCGAAAAATGAGGAAATTGCCCCTGGCACGATTTTTGAATCTGATCAAGTTGTCAAATTTTAGCCCATTTCGACACCGTCGCGAAAAATGACGAAATTGTCCCTGGCGCGCTTTTTGTTTCCGATCAACCTGTCAAATTTTAGCCCATTCCGTCACAGTCGCGAAAAACAACAAAATTGAAGTCGGCACGATTTTTCTTTTTTTCTTATCAACCTGTCTAATTTGAGACCATTCCGACACCGTCGCGAAAAATTACGAAATTGCCCCTAGCACGGTTTTTGTTTACGATTAACCTGTCAAATTTTAGACCATTCCGACACCGTCGCGAAAAATGACGAAATTGCCCCTAGCACGATTTTTGTTTACGATTAACCTGTCAAATTTTAGACCATTCCGACACCGTCGCGAAAAATGACGAAATAGCCCCTGGCGCTTTTTGTTTCTGATCAACCGGTCAAATTTTAGCCCATTCCGACACAGTCGCGAAAAATGACGAAATTGCCGTCGGCGCGATTTTTTTTTTCTTCTCAACCTGTCAAATTTGAAACCATTCCGACACCGTCTCGAAAAATGCCGAAATTGCCGCTGGCACGATTTTTGTTTCCGATCAACCTGTTAATTTTAGCCCATTTCGACACCGTCGCGAAAAATGACGAAATTGCCCCCGGCACAATTTTTGCTTCCGATCAACCAGCCAAATTTCAACTCATTCCGACACCATCCCAAAAAATGATGAAATTGCCCCTGGCACGATTTTTGTTTCCGATCAGCCCGTCAAATTTATTCCATTCCGACACCGTCGCGAAAAATGACGAAATTGCCTTCAGCGCGATTTTTGCTTCCAATCAACCGGCCAAATTTCAGCCCATTCGGACACCGTCGCGAAAAATGATGAAATAGCACCTGGTACGCTTTTTGTTTCTGATCAACCTATCAAATTTTAGCCCATTCCGAAATAGTCGCGAAAAATGACAAAATTGCGGTCGGCGCGATTTTTCTTTTTTTCTTATCAACCCGTCAAATTTGAACCCATTCCGACACCGTCGCAAAAAATGACGAAATTACCCCTCGCACAGTTTTTGTTTCCGATCAACCTATCAAATTTTAGCCCATTCCGACACCGTCGTGAAAAATGACGAAATTGTCTCCGGCGCGATTTTTGCTTCCGATCAACCAGTCAAATTTAAGCCCATTCCGACACTGTCGCGAAAAATGACGAAATTGTCTCCGGCGCGATTTTTGCTTCCGATCAACCAGTCAAATTTAAGCCCATTTCGACACTGTAGGGAAAAATGACGAAATAGCCCCTGGCGCACTTTTTGTTTCTGATTAACCTGTCAAATTTTAGCCCATTCCGACACAGTCGCGAAAAATGACGAAATTACCATCGGCGCAATTTTTCTTTTTTTCTTCTCAACCTGTCAAATCTGAGCCCATTCCGAAACCGTTACGAAAAGTGACGAAATTATCGCTGGCACGATTTTTGTTTCTGATCAACCTGTCAAATTTTAGACCATTCCGACACCGTCGCGAAAAATGACGAAATTGCCCTCGGCGCGATTTTTGTTTCCGATCAACCAGCCAAATTTCAACCCATTCCGACACCGTCGCAAAAGATGATGAAATTCCCCCTGGCACGATTTTTGTTTCCGATCAACCCGTCCAATTTTTGTCCATTCCGACACCGTCGCGAAAAATGACGAAATTTCCCCCAGCGCGATTTTTGCTTCCGATCAACCAGCCAAATTTGAACCCATTCCGACACCGTCGCGAAAAATGACGAAACCGCCCCTGGCACGATTTTTGTTTCCGATCAACCTGTCAAATTTTAGTCCATTCTGACACCGTCACGAAAAATGATGAAATAGCCCTCGGCGCGATTTTTGCTTCCCATCAACCAGCCAAATTTAAGCCCATTCCGGCACCATTGCGAAAAAAAACAAAATTACCCCTGGCGCGATTTTTGTTTCAGATCAACCTATGAAATTTTAGCCCATTCCAACACCGTCGCGAAAAATGACGAAATTGCCCCCGGTCCAATTTTTGTTTCAGATCAACCGGTGAAATTTTAGCCCATTCTGACACCGTCGCGAAAAATGACGAAATTGCCCACGACACGATTTTTCCTTCTGAACAACCAGCCAAATTTCAGCCCATTCCGACACCGTTGCGAAAAATGACGAAATAGCCCCGGCGGGCTTTTTGTTTCCGATCAACCTGTCAAATTTTAGCCCATTCCGACACAGTCGCGAAAAATGACTAAATTGCCCCTGGCGCGCTTTTTGTTTCCGATCAACCTGTCAAATTTTGGCCCATTCCGACAAAGTCGCAAAAACGACGAAATTACTGTTGGCGCGATTTTTCTTTTTTTCTTATCAACCTCTCAAATTTGAGCCCATTCCGACACCATCGCGAAAAATGACGAAATTGCCCCTAGCACGGTTTTTGTTTACGATCAACCTGTCAAATTTGAGCCCATTTCGACACCGTCGCGAAAAGGGACGAAATTGTCCTCGGAGCGATTTTTGCTTCCGATCAACCAGCCAAATTTCAGCCCATTCTGATACTGTCGCGAAAAATGACGAAATAGCCCCTGGTGCGCTTTTTGTTTCCGATCAACGTGTCAAATTTTAGCCCATTCCGACATTGTCGCGAAAAAGGACGAACTTGCCGTTGGCGCGATTTTTCTTTTTTTCTTCTCTACCTGTCAAATTTGAGCCCATTCCGACACCGTCACAAAAAATGACGAAATTGCCTCTGGCACGATTTTTGTTTGCGATCAACCTGTCAAATTTTAGCCCATTCCGACACAGTTGCGAAAAATGACAAAATTGCCGTCGGCGGGATTTTTCTTTTTTTCTTATCAACCCGTCAAATTTGAGCCCATTCCGACACCGTCGTGAAAAATGAAGAAATTGCACCTGGCACGGTTTTTGATTCGGATCAACTTGTCAAATTTTAGCCCATTCCGACACCGTCGCGAAAAATGACGAAATTGCCCCTGGCGCACTTTTTGTTTCCGATTAACCTGTCAAATTTTAGCCCATTCTGACACAGTAGCGAAAAACGACTGTTGGCGCGATTTTTCTTTTTTTCTTTTCAACCTGTCAAATTTGAGCCCATTTCGACACCGTCGCGAAAAATGACGAAATTGCCCCCGACATGGTTTTTGTTTCACCGTCGCGAAAAGTGACGAAACTGTCCCCGGAGCGATTTTTGCTTCCGATCAACCAGCCAAATTTCAGCCCATTCCGACACTGTCGCGCAACATGACGAAATAGCCACTGGCGCGCTTTTTGTTTCCGATCAACGTGTCAAATTTCAGCCCATTCCGACACTGTCGCGAAAAAGGACGAACTTGCCGTCGGCGCGATTTTTCTTTTTTTCTTCTCAACCTGTTAAATTTGAGTCCATTCCGACACCGTCGCGAAAAACGAAGAAATTGATGTCGACGCGATTTTTCTTTTTTCTTATCAACCTGTCAAATTTGAGCCCATTCCGACACCGTCGCGAAAAATGACGAAATAGCCCCTGGCGTACTTTTTGTTTTCGATCGACCCGTTAAATTTTACCCCATTCCGACACAGTCGTGAAAAACGACGAAATTGCCATCGGCGCGATTTTTCTGTTTTTTTCTAATCAACCTGCCAAATTTGGCCCCACTCCGGCACCGTCGCAAAAAATGACGAAATTGCCCCCGGCGCGATTTTTGTTCCCGATCAACCTATCAAATTTGGGCCCATTCCGATTCCGTCGCGAAAAATGACGAAATTGCTCATGGCGCGCTTTTTGGTTCCGATCGACCGTCATATTTTAGCCCATTCCGACACAGTCGCGAAAAATGACGAAATTGCCGTCGGCGCGATTTTTGTTTTTTTCTTATCAACCTATCGAATTTGAGACCATTCCGACACCGTCGCGAAAAATGACGAAATTGCCCCGGGCACGGTTTTTGTTTCCGATCAATATGTCAAATTTTAGCCCATTCCGACACCGTCCCGAAAAATGACGAAATTGCCCCCGGCACGATTTTTGCTTCTGATTAACCAGCCAAATTTCAGCCCATTTCGACACCGTCGCGAAAAATGACGAAATTGCCCCTCGCATGATTTTTGTTTCCAATCAACCTGTCAAATTTTAGTCCATTCCGACACCGTCGCGAAAAATGACAAAATTGCCCCCGGCGCGATTTTTGCTTCCCATCAACCAGCCAAATTTCACCCCACTCCGGCACCGTCGCAAAAATGACGAAATTGCCCTCGGCGTAATTTTTGTTCCCGATCAACCTTTCAAATTTGAGCCCATTCCGACTCCGTCGCGAAAAAAGACGAAATTGCCCCTGCGCCATTATTGTTTCCATCAACCTGTCAAATTTGGGCCCATTCCGACACCGTTGTAAAAATGACGAAATTGCCCCTGGCGCGATTTTTGTTCCAGATCATCCAGTCAAATTTGAGCCCATTCCGACTCCAACGTGAAAAATGACGAAATTGCTCCTGGCGATATTTTTGCTTACGATCTACCTGTCAAATTTGAGCCCATTCCGACGCCGTCGCAAAAAATGACGAAAATGGCCCTGGCGCGATTTTTGTTATTGATCAACCTATCAAATTTGAGCCCATTCCGACTCCGTCGCGAAAAATGACGAAATTGCCCCCGGATCGATATTTGTTTCCGATCAACCTGTCAAATTTGAGCCCATTTTGACACCGTCGCGAAAAATGACGAAATAGCCCCTGGCGCGCTTTTTGATTCCGATCAACTTGTCAAATTTCAGCCCATTCCGACACCGTCGCGAAAAATAACGAAATAGCCCTGACGCGCTTTTTGTTTCCGATCAACCTGTCAAATTTTAGCCCATTCGACACAGTCGCGAAAAATGACGAAATTGCCGTCGGCGTGATTTTTCTTACCAACCTGACAAATTTGAGCCCATTCCGACACCGTCACGAAAAATGACGAATTTGCCCCTGGCACGATTTTTGTTTCCGATCAACCTGTCAAATTTTAGTCCATTCCATCACCGTTGCGAAAAATGATGAAATTGCTCCCGGCACGATTTTTACTTCCCATCAAACAGCCAAATTTAAGCCCATTCCGTTACCGTCGCCAAAAAATTACGAAATTACCCCTGGCGCAGTTTTTGTTTCCGATCAACCTGTCAAATTTTAGCCCATTCCAACACCGTCGCGAAAAATGACGAAATTGCCCCCGGCCAAATTTTTGTTTCCTATCAACCTGTCAATTTTTAGCCCATTTCGACACCGCCGCGAAAAATGACAAATTACCTACGACGCGATTTTTGCTTCTAAACAACCAGCCAAATTTCAGCCGATTCCGACACCGTAGCGAAAAATGACGAAATATGCCCTGGCTCGCTTTTTGTTTATGATCAACCTGTCAAATTTTAGACCATTTCGACACAGTCGCGAAAAATTACTAAATTACGGTCGGCTCGATTTTTCTTTTTTTCTTGTCAACCCGTTAAATTTGAGACCATTTCGACACCGCCGCGAAAAATGACGAAATTGCCCCTGGCACGGTTTTTGATTTCGATCAACGTGACAAGTTTTAGCCCATTCCGACACCGTCGCGAAAAATGACAAAATTGCCACTGGAGCGCATTTTGTTTCCGATCAACCTGTCAAATTTTAGCCCATTCCGACACAGTCGCGAAAAATGACGAAATTACTGTTGGCGCGATTTTTCTTTTTTTCTTATCAACATGTCAAATTTGAGCCCATTCCGACACCGTCACGAAAAATGATGAAATTGCCCTGGCACGATTTTTGTTTCCGATCAACTTGTCAAATTTGAGACCATTCCGACACCGTCGCGAAAAGTGACAAAATTGTCCCTGGAGCGATTTTTGCTTCCGATCAACCAGCCAAATTTCAGCCCATTCCGATACTGTCACGAAAAATGACTAAATAGCCCCTGGCACGCCTTTTGTTTTCGATCAACGTGTCAAATTTTAGCCCATTCCGACACTGTCGCGA
>NW_019263371.1:0-16280 GCF_002742605.1 Olea europaea var. sylvestris
GTGTGCAAAAGCTACGCTCAATTCTTCGTACGCCGACTACCCAAGCCTTCCAAACATAAAATTGCTCTTTCTTCCAAAAAATGACCAAAATCCCTCATACGTCACAACGAAGTGGTGAGTTCAATCCAAAAGGGTCGCTACATTTCCAAAAAGTACATATGGGCCCAAAACGGACACCGTGCGAAAAAGCTACGCTCAATTCTTCGTACGCCGACTATCCAAGCCTTCCAAACATAAAATTGCTCTTTCTTTCAAAAAATGGCCGAAATCCATCATACGTCACTATGAAGTGGTGAGTTCAATCCAAAAGGGCTGCTACATTTCCAAAAAGTACTTATGGGCCCAAAACGGTCACCGTGTGCAAAAGCTACGCTCAATTCTTCGTATGCTGACTATCCAAGCCTTCCAAACATAAAATTCCTTATTCTTTCAAAAAATGGCCAAAATTCGTCATACCTCACGATGAAGTGGTGAGTTCAATCCAAAAGGGTCGCTACATTTCCAAAAAGTACTTATGGGCCCAAAACGGACACCTTTATGCAAAAGTTAGGCTCAATTCGTCGTACGCCGACTATCCAAGCCTTCAAAATATTAAATTGCTCATTCTTTCAAAAAATGGCCGAAATTCCTCATACCTCACGAAGAAGCAATGAGTTCAAACCAAAAGGGTCGCTACATTTCCAAAAAGTACTTATGGGCCCAAAACGGTCACCGTGTGCAAAAGCTATGCTCAATTCTTTGTACGCCAACTATCCAAGCCTTCCAAACATAAAATTGCTCATTCTTTCAAAAACTGGCCGAAATCCCTCATAGGTCATGAAGAAGTGGTGAGTTAAATCCGAAAGGGTCGCTACATTTCCAAAAAGTACTTATCGGCCCAAAACGGATACCGTGGGCAAAAGCTACGCTCAATTCTTCATACGCTGACTATCCAAGCCTTCCAGACATAAAATTGCTCGTTCTTTCGAAAAATGGCCGAAATCCCTCATAGGTGACGACGAAGTTGTGAGTTCAATCCGAAAGGGTCGCTACATTTCCAAAAAGTAATTATGGGCCCAAAACGGACACCGTGTGCAAAAGCTACGCTCAATTCTTCGTACGCCGACTACCCAAGCCTTCCAAACATAAAATTGCTCTTTCTTCCAAAAAATGGCCGAAATTCCTAATACGTCACGATGAAGTGGTGAGTTCAATCCAAAAGGGTCGCTACATATCCAAAAAGTAATTATGGGCCCCAAACGGACACCGTGTGAAAAAGCTACGCTCAATTCTTCGTACGCCAACTATCCAAGCCTTCCAAACATAAAATTTCTCTTTCTTTCAAAAAATGGCCGAAATCCCTCATACTTCACGACGAAGAGGTGAGTTCAATCCAAAAGGGTCGCTAAATTTCCAAAAAGTACTTATGGTCCCAAAACGGACACCGTGTGCAAAAGCTACGCTCAATTCTTCGTACATCGACTACCGAAGCCTTCCAAACATAAAAATTGCTCTTTCTTCCAAAAAATGACCAAAATCCCTTATACGTCACGACGAAGTGGTGAGTTCAATCCAAACGGGTCGCGACATTTCCAAAAAGTACTTATGGGCCCTAAACGGACACCGTGTGAAAAACCTACGCTCAATTCTTCGTACGCCGACTATCCAAGCCTTCCAAACATAAAATTGCTCTTTCTTTCAAAAAATGGCCGAAATCCATCATACGTCACGACGAAGCAATGAGTTCAAACCAAAAGGGTCGCTACATTTCCAAAAAGTACTTATGGGCCCAAAATGGTCACCGTGTGCAAAAGCTATGCTCAATTCTTTGTACGCCGACTATCCAAGCCTTCCAAACATAAAATTGCTCATTCTTTCAAAAAATGGCCGAAATCCCTCATAGGTCATGAAGAAGTGGTGAGTTAAATCCGAAAGGGTCGCTACATTTCCAAAAAGTACTTATGGGCCCAAAACGGATACCGTGTGCAAAAGCTACGCTCAATTCTTCATACGCTGACTATCCAAGCCTTCCAAACATAAAATTGCTCGTTCAATCGAAAAATGTCCGAAATCCCTCATAGGTGACGACGAAGTTGTGAGTTCAATCCGAAAGGGCCGCTATATTTCCAAAAAGTACTTATGGGCCCAAAACGGACACCGTGTACAAAAGCTACGCTCAATTCTTCGTACGCCGACTACCCAAGCCTTCCAAACATAAAATTGCTCTTTCTTCCAAAAAATGGCCGAAATCCCTAATACGTCACGACGAAGTGGTGAATTGAATCCAAAAGGGTCGCTACATTTCCAAAAAGTACTTATGGGCCCAAAATGGACGCCGTGTGAAACGGTTAGGCTCAATTCTTCGTACGCCGACTATCCAAGCCTTCCAAACATAAAATTGCTCTTCCTTTCAAAAAATGGCCAAAATTCGTCATACGTCACGATGAAGTGGTGAGTTCAATCCTACAGGGTCGCTACATTTCCAAAAAGTACTTATGGGCCCAAAACGGACACCGTGTGCAAAAGCTACGCTCAATTCTTCGTACGGTGACTACCAAAGCCTTCCAAACATAAAATTGCTCTTTCTTCCAAAAAATGGCCGAAATCCCTCATACGTCACGACGAAGTAGTGAGTTGAATCCAAAAGGGTCGCTACATTTCCAAAAAGTACTTATGGGCCCAAAATGGACACCGTGCGAAAAAGCTACGCTCAATTCTTCGTACGCCGACTATCCAAGCCTTCCAAACATAAAATTGCTCTTCCTTTCAAAAAATGGCCAAAATTCGTCATACGTCACGACGAAGTGGTGAGTTCAATCCAACAGGGTCGCTACATTTTCAAAAAGTACTTATGGGCCCAAAACGGACACCGTGTGCAAAAGCTACGCTCAATTCTTCGTACGCCGACTACCCAAGCCTTCCAAATATAAAATTGCTCTTTCTTCCAAAAAATGGCCGAAATCCCTCATACGTCATGACGAAGTGGTGAGTTGAATCCAAAAGGGTCGCTACATTTCCAAAAAGAACTTATGGGCCCAAAATGGACACCGTGTGAAAAAGCTACGCTCAATTCTTCGTACGCCGACTATCCAAGCCTTCCAAACATAAAAATTGCTCTTTCTTCCAAAAAATGACCAAAATCCCTTATACGTCACGACGAAGTGGTGAGTTCAATCCAAACGGGTCGCGACATTTCCAAAAAGTACTTATGGGCCCGAAATAGACACCGTGTGAAAAAAGCAACGCTCAATTCTTCGTACGCCGACTATCCGAGCGTTCCAAATATAGAAGTGCTCGTTCTTTCGAAAAATGGCCGAAATCCCTCATACGTCCCGACGAAGTTGTGAGTTCAATCCAAAAGGGACGCTACATTTCCAAAAAGAACTTATGGGCCCAAAATGGACACCGTGTGAAAAAGCTACGCTCAATTCTTCGTACGTCGACTATCCAAGCCTTCCAAACATAAAATTGCTCTTTCTTTCAAAAAATGGCCGAAATCCATCATACGTCACGGCGAAGTGGTGAGTTAAATCCGAAAGGGTCGCTACATTTCCAAAAAGTACTTATGGGCCCAAAATAGACACCGTGTGAAAAAAGCAACGCTCAATTCTTCGTACGCCGACTATCCAAGCCTTCCAAACATAAAATTCCTCATTCTTTCCAAAACGACCGAAATCCCTCATACCTCACGACGAAGTTGTGAGTTCAATCCAAAAGGGTCGCTACATTTCCGAAAAGTACTTATGGGCCCAAAACGGACACCTTGTGCAAAAGCTACGCTCAATTCTTCGTACATCGACTATCCAAGCCTTCCAAACATAAAAATTGCTCTTTCTTCCAAAAAATGACCAAAATCCCTTATACGTCACGACGAAGTGGTGAGTTCAATCCGAAAGGGTCGCTACATTTCCGAAAAGTACTTATGGGCCCAAAACGGACTCCTTGTGCAAAAGTTGGGCTCAATTCTTCGTACGCCGACTATCCAAGCCTTCCAAACATAAAAATTGCTCTTTCTTCCAAAAAATGACCAAAATCCCTTATACGTCACGACGAAGTGGTGAGTTCAATCCGAAAGGGTCGCTACATTTCCGAAAAGTACTTATGGGCCCAAAACGGACTCCTTGTGCAAAAGTTGGGCTCAATTCTTCGTACGCCGACTATCCAAGCCTTCCAAACAAAAAATTGCTCATTCTTTCGAAAAATGGCCGAAATCCCTTATAGGTCACGACGAAGTTGTGAGTTCAATCCAAAAGGGTCGCAACATTTCCAAAAAGTACTTATGGGCCCAAAACGGACACCTTGTGCAAAAGTTGGGCTCAATTCTTCGTACGCCGACTATCCAAGCCTTCAAAATATAAAATTGCTCATTCTTTCCTAAAATGCCCAAAATTCCTCATACCTCACGATGAAGCAGTGAGTTCAAACCAAAAGAGTCGCTACATTGCCAAAAAGTACTTATGGGCCCAAAACGGACACTGTGTGCAAAAGTTAGTCCCAATACTTCGTACGCTGACTATCCAAGCCTTCCAAACATAAAATTGCTCTTTCTTCCAAAAAATGGCCGAAATTCCTCATACATCACGATGAAGTGGTGAGTTCAATCCAAAAGGGTCGCTACATTTCCAAAAAGTAATTATGGGCCCAAAACGGACGCCGTGTGAAAAAGCTACGCTCAATTCTTCGTATGCCGACTATCCAAGCCTTCCAAACATAAAATCTCTTTCTTTCAAAAAATGGCCGAAATCCATCATACGTCACGACGAAGTGGTGAGTTCAATCCAAAAGGGTCGCTACCTTTCCAAAAAGTACTTATGGGCCCAAAATGGACACCGTGTGAAAAAGCTACGCTCAATTCTTCGTACACCGACTATCCAAGCCTTCCAAACAAAAAATTCCTCATTCTTTCCAAACGGTCGAAATCCCTCATACCTCACAACGAAGTTGTGAGTTCAATCCAAAAGGGTCGCTACATTTCCAAAAAGTACTTATGGGCCCAAAACGATCACCGTGTGCAAAAGCTACGCTCAATTCTTCGTACGCCGACTACCCAAGCCTTCCAAACATAAAATTGCTCTTTCTTCCAAAAAATGGCCAAAATCCCTCATACGTCATGACGAAGTGGTGAGTTCAATCCGAAAGGGTCGCTACATTTCCAAAAAGTACTTATGGGCCCAAAACGGTCATTGTGTACAAAAGCTACGCTCAATTCTTCGTACGCTGACTATCCAAGCCTTCCAAACATAAAATTCCTTATTCTTTCGAAAAATGGCCAAAATCTGTCATACCTCACGACGAAGTAGTGAGTTCAATCCAAAACGGTCGCTACACTTCCAAAAAGTACTTATGGGCCCAAAACGGACACCGTGTGCAAAAGCTACGCTCAATTCTTCGCACGCCGACAATCCAACCCTTCAAAATATAAAATTGCTCATTCTTTCAAAAAATGGCCGAAATTCCTCATACCTCACGACGGAGCGGTGAGTTCAATCCAAAAGTGTCGATACATTTCCAAAAAGTACTTATGGGCCCAAAACGGACACCGTGTGCAACAGCTACGCTCAATTCTTCGTACATCGACTACCCAAGCCTTCCAAACATAAAAATTGCTCTTTCTTCCAAAAAATGACCAAAATCCCTTATACGTCACGACGAAGTGGTGAGTTCAATCCAAAAGGGTCGCTACATTTCTAAAAAGCACTTATGGGCCCAAAACGGACACCGTGTGCAAAAGCTGCGTTCAATTCTTCGTACGTCGACTATCCAACCCTTCCAAACATGAAATTGTTCTTTCTTCCAAAAAATGGCCGAAATCCCTCATACGTCACGATGAAGTGGTGAGTTCAATCCAAAAGGGTCGCTACATCTCCAAAAAGTAACTATGGGCCCAAAACGGACACCGTGTGAAATAGCTACGCTCAATTCTTCGTACGCCGACTATCCAAGCCTTCCAAACATAAAATTGCTCTTTCTTTCAAAAGATGGCCGAAATCCCTCATACTTCACGATGAAGAGGTGAGTTCAATCCAAAAGGGTCGCTACATTTCTAAAAAGCACTTATGGGCCCAAAACGGACACCGTGTGCAAAAGCTGCGTTCAATTCTTCGTACGTCGACTATCCAAGCCTTTCAAACATGAAATTGCTCTTTCTTAAAAAAAATGGCCGAAATCCCTCATACGTCACGAGGAAGTGGTGAGTTCAATCCAAAAGGGTCGCAACATTTCCAAAAAGTAACTATGGGCCCAAAACGGACACCGTGTGAAAAAGCTACGCTCAATTCTTCGTACGCCGACTATCCAAGCCTTCCAAACATAAAATTGCTCTTTCTTTCAAAAAATGGCAGAAATCCATCATACGTCACGACGAAGTGGTGAGTTCAATCCAAAAGGGTCGCTACCTTTCCAAAACGTACTTATGGGACAAAAATGGACACCGTGTGAAAAGCTACGCTCAATTCATCGTACGCCGACTATCAAAGCCTTCCAAACATAAAATTGCTCTTTCTTTCAAAAGATGGTCGAAATCCCTCATACTTCACGACGAAGAGGTGAGTTCAATCCAAAAGGGTCGCTACATTTGTAAAAAGTACTTATGGGCCCAAAACGGACACCGTGTGCAAAAGCTACGCTCAATTCTTCGTACGCCGACTACCCAAGCCTTCGAAACATAAAATTGCTCTTTCTTCCAAAAAATGGCCAAAATCCCTCATACGTCACGACGAAGTGGTGAGTTCAATCCAAAAGGTTCGCTACATTTCCAAAAAGTACTTATGGGCCCAAAACGGACACCGTGTGCAAAAGCTACGCTCAATTCTTCGTACGCCGACTATCCAAGCCTTCCAAACATAAAATTGCTCTTTCTTTCAAAAAATGGCCGAAATCCATCATACGTCACGATGAAGTGGTGAGTTCAATCCAAAAGGGCCGCTACATTTCCAAAAAGTACTTATGGGCCCAAAACGGTCACCGTGTGCAAAAGCTACGATCAATTCTTCGTACGCTGACTATCCAAGCCTTCCAAACATAAAATTCCTTATTCTTTCAAAAAATTGCCAAAATTCATCATACCTCACGACGAAGTGGTGAGTTCAATCCAAAAGGGTCGCTACATTTCCAAAAAGTACTTATGGGCCCAAAACGGACACCGTGTGCAAAAGCTACGCTCAATTCTTCGTCGCCAACTACCCAAGCCTTCCAAACATAAAATTGCTCTTTCTTCCAAAAAATGGCCGAAATCCGTCATACGTCATGACAAAGTCGTGAGTTCAATCCAAAAGGTTCGCTACATTTCCAAAAAGTACTTATGGGCCCAAAACGGACACCTTGTGCAAAAGCTACGCTCAATTCTTCGTAAGCCGACTATCTAAGCCGTCCAAACATAAAATTCCTCATTCTTTCAAAAAATGGCCAAAATCCGTCATACGTCATGATGAAGTTGTGAGTTCAATTCGAAAGGGTCGCTACATTTTCAAAAAGTACTTATGTGCCCAAAACGGACACCGTGTGAAAAAGCTACGCTCAATTCTTCGTACGCCGACTATCCAAACCTTCCAAACATAAAATTGCTCTTTCTTTCAAAAAATGGCCGAAATCCATCATACGTCACGATGAAGTGGTGAGTTCAATCCAAAAGGGCCGTTACATTTCCAAAAAGTACTTATGGGCCCAAAACGGTCACCGTGTGCAAAAGCTACGCTCAATTCTTCGTACGCTGACTATCAAGCCTTCCAAACATAAAATTCCTTATTCTTTCAAAAAATGGCCAAAATCCGTCATACCTCACGACGAAGTGTTGAGTTCAATCCAAAAGGGTCGCTACTTTTCCAAAAAGTACTTATGGGCCAAAAACGGACACCTTTATGCAAAAGTTAGGCTCAATTCGTCGTACGCTGACTATCCAAGCCTTCAAAATATAAAATTGCTCATTCTTTCAAAAAAAGGCCAAATTCCTCATACCTCACGACGAAGCAATGAGTTCAAACCAAAAGGGTCGCTACATTTCCAAAAAGTACTTATGGGCCCAAAATGGTCACCGTGTGCAAAAGCTATGCTCAATTCTTTGTACGCCGACTATCCAAGCGTTCCAAACATAAAATTGCTCATTCTTTCGAAAAATGGCCGAAATCCCTCATAGGTCACGACGAAGTTGTGAGTTCAATCCGAAAGGGTCGCTACATGTCCAAAAAGTACTTATGGGCCCAAAACGGATACCGTGTGCAAAAGCTACGCTCAATTCTTCATACGCTGACTATCCAAGCCTTCCAGACATAAAATTGCTCGTTCTTTCGAAAAATGTCCGAAATCCCTCATAGGTGACGACGAAGTTGTGAGTTCAATTCGAAAGGGCCGCCACAATTCCAAAAAGTACTTATGGGCCCAAAACGGACACCGTGTGCAAAAGCTACGCACAATTCTTCGTACGCCGACTACCCAAGCCTTCCAAACATAAAATTGCTCTTTCTTCCAAAAAATGGCCGAAATCCCTCATACGTCACGACGAAGTGGTGAGTTGAATCCAAAAGGGTCGCTACATTTCAAAAAAGTACTTATGGGCCCAAAATGGACGCCGTGTGAAAAAGTTATGCTCAATTCCTCGTACGCCGACTATCCAAGCTTTCCAAACATAAAATTGCTCTTCCTTTCAAAAAATGGCCAAAATTTGTCATACGTCACGACGAAGTGGTGAGTTCAATCCAACAGGGTCGCTACATTTTCAAAAAGTACTTATGAGCCCAAAACGGACACCGTGTGCAAAAGCTACGCTCAATTCTTCGTACGCCGACTACCCAAGCCTTCCAAACATAAAATTGCTCTTTCTTCCAAAAAATGGCCGAAATCCCTCATACGTCACGATGAAGTGGTGAGTTGAATCCAAAAGGGTCGCTACATTTCCAAAAAGTACTTATTGGCCCAAAATGGACACCGTGTGAAAAAGTTACGCTCAATTCTTCCTACGCCGACTATCCAAGCCTTCCAAACATAAAATTGGTCTTCCTTTCAAAAAATGGCCAAAATTCGTCATACGTCACGACGAAGTGGTGAGTTCAATCCAACAGGGTCGCTACATTTCCAAAAAGTACTTATGGGCCCAAAACGGACACCGTGTGCAAAAGCTACGCTCAATTCTTCGTACGGTGACTACCAAAGCCTTCCAAACTTAAAATTGCTCTTTCTTCCAAAAAATGGCCGAAATGTCTCATAGGTCATGAAGAAGTGGTGAGTTAAATCCAAAAGGGTCGCTACATTTCCAAAAAGTACTTATGGGCCCAAAACGGATACCGTGTGCAAAAGCTACGCTCAATTCTTCATACGCTGACTATCCAAGCCTTCCAAACATAAAATTCCTTATTCCTTCAAAAAATGGCCAAAATCCGTCATACCTCACGACGAAGTTGTGAGTTCAATCCAAAAGGGTCGCAACATTTCCAAAAAGTACTTATGGGCCCAAAATAGACGCCGTGTGAAAAAAGCAACGCTCAATTCTTCGTACGCCGACTACCCAAGCCTTCCAAACATAAATTTGCTCATTCTTTCGAAAAATGGCCGAAATCCCTGATAGGTCACGACGAAGTTGTGAGTTCAATCCAAAAGAGTCGCTACATTTCCAAAAAGAACTTATGGGCCCAAAACGGATACCGTGGGCAAAAGCTACGCTCAATTCTTCATACGCTGACTATCCAAGCCTTCCAAATATATAATTCCTTATTCCTTCAAAAAATGGCCAAAATCCGTCATACCTCACGATGAAGTGGTGAGTTCAATCCAAAAGAGTCGCTACATTTCCAAAAAGTACTTATGGGCCCAAAACGGACACCTTGTGCAAAAGTTAGGCTCAATTCTTCGCACGCCGACTATCCAACCCTTCCAAATATAAAATTGCTCATTCTTTCAAAAAATGGCCGAAATTCCTCATACCTCACGATGGAGCGGTGAGTTCAATCCAAAAGTGTCGCTACATTTCCAAAAAGTACTTATGGGCCCAAAACGGACACCGTGTGCAAAAGCTATGCTCAATTCTTCGTACATCGACTACCCAAGCCTTCCAAACATAAAAATTGCTCTTTCTTCCAAAAAATGACCAAAATCCCTTATACGTCAGACGAAGTGGTGAGTTCAATCCAAAACGGTCGCTACATTTCAAAAAAGTACTTATTGTCCCAAAACGGACACCGGGTGCAAAAGTTACGCTCAATTCTTCGTACGCCGACGATCCAAGCCTTCCAAACTACAAAAGCTATGCTCAATTCTTCGTACGCCGACGATCCAAGCCTTCCAAACTACAAAAGCTATGCTCAATTCTTCGTACGCCGACGATCCAAGCCTTCCAAACTACAAAAGCTATGCTCAATTCTTCGTACGCCGACGATCCAAGCCTTCCAAACTACAAAAGCTATGCTCAATTCTTCGTACGCCGACGATCCAAGCCTTCCAAACTACAAAAGCTATGCTCAATTCTTCGTACGCCGACGATCCAAGCCTTCCAAACTACAAAAGCTATGCTCAATTCTTCGTACGCCGACGATCCAAGCCTTCCAAACTACAAAAGCTATGCTCAATTCTTCGTACGCCGACGATCCAAGCCTTCCAAACTACAAAAGCTATGCTCAATTCTTCGTACGCCGACGATCCAAGCCTTCCAAACTACAAAAGCTATGCTCAATTCTTCGTACGCCGACGATCCAAGCCTTCCAAACTACAAAAGCTATGCTCAATTCTTCGTACGCCGACGATCCAAGCCTTCCAAACTACAAAAGCTATGCTCAATTCTTCGTACGCCGACGATCCAAGCCTTCCAAACTACAAAAGCTATGCTCAATTCTTCGTACGCCGACGATCCAAGCCTTCCAAACTACAAAAGCTATGCTCAATTCTTCGTACGCCGACGATCCAAGCCTTCCAAACTACAAAAGCTATGCTCAATTCTTCGTACGCCGACGATCCAAGCCTTCCAAACTACAAAAGCTATGCTCAATTCTTCGTACGCCGACGATCCAAGCCTTCCAAACTACAAAAGCTATGCTCAATTCTTCGTACGCCGACGATCCAAGCCTTCCAAACTACAAAAGCTATGCTCAATTCTTCGTACGCCGACGATCCAAGCCTTCCAAACTACAAAAGCTATGCTCAATTCTTCGTACGCCGACGATCCAAGCCTTCCAAACTACAAAAGCTATGCTCAATTCTTCGTACGCCGACGATCCAAGCCTTCCAAACTACAAAAGCTATGCTCAATTCTTCGTACGCCGACGATCCAAGCCTTCCAAACTACAAAAGCTATGCTCAATTCTTCGTACGCCGACGATCCAAGCCTTCCAAACTACAAAAGCTATGCTCAATTCTTCGTACGCCGACGATCCAAGCCTTCCAAACTACAAAAGCTATGCTCAATTCTTCGTACGCCGACGATCCAAGCCTTCCAAACTACAAAAGCTATGCTCAATTCTTCGTACGCCGACGATCCAAGCCTTCCAAACTACAAAAGCTATGCTCAATTCTTCGTACGCCGACGATCCAAGCCTTCCAAACTACAAAAGCTATGCTCAATTCTTCGTACGCCGACGATCCAAGCCTTCCAAACTACAAAAGCTATGCTCAATTCTTCGTACGCCGACGATCCAAGCCTTCCAAACTACAAAAGCTATGCTCAATTCTTCGTACGCCGACGATCCAAGCCTTCCAAACTACAAAAGCTATGCTCAATTCTTCGTACGCCGACGATCCAAGCCTTCCAAACTACAAAAGCTATGCTCAATTCTTCGTACGCCGACGATCCAAGCCTTCCAAACTACAAAAGCTATGCTCAATTCTTCGTACGCCGACGATCCAAGCCTTCCAAACTACAAAAGCTATGCTCAATTCTTCGTACGCCGACGATCCAAGCCTTCCAAACTACAAAAGCTATGCTCAATTCTTCGTACGCCGACGATCCAAGCCTTCCAAACTACAAAAGCTATGCTCAATTCTTCGTACGCCGACGATCCAAGCCTTCCAAACTACAAAAGCTATGCTCAATTCTTCGTACGCCGACGATCCAAGCCTTCCAAACTACAAAAGCTATGCTCAATTCTTCGTACGCCGACGATCCAAGCCTTCCAAACTACAAAAGCTATGCTCAATTCTTCGTACGCCGACGATCCAAGCCTTCCAAACTACAAAAGCTATGCTCAATTCTTCGTACGCCGACGATCCAAGCCTTCCAAACTACAAAAGCTATGCTCAATTCTTCGTACGCCGACGATCCAAGCCTTCCAAACTACAAAAGCTATGCTCAATTCTTCGTACGCCGACGATCCAAGCCTTCCAAACTACAAAAGCTATGCTCAATTCTTCGTACGCCGACGATCCAAGCCTTCCAAACTACAAAAGCTATGCTCAATTCTTCGTACGCCGACTATTCAATCCAAAAGGGTCGCTACCTTTCCAAAAAGTACTTATGGGCCCAAAATGGACACCGTGTGAAAAAGCTACTCTCAATTCTTCGTACGCCGACTATCCAAGCCTTCCAAAAAAAAAAATTCCTCATTCTTTCCAAACGGTCGAAATCCCTCATACCTCACGACGAAGTTGTGAGTTCAATCCAAAAGGGTCGCTACATTTCCAAAAAGTACTGATGGGCCCAAAACGGATACCGTGTGCAAAAGTTACGCTCAATTCTTCGTACGCTGACTATCCAAGCCTTCCAAACATAAAATTGCTCATTCTTTCAAAAAATGGCCGAAATCCCTCATAGGTCACGACGAATTTGTGAGTTCAATCCGAAAGGGTCGCTACATTTCCAAAAAGTACTGATGGGCCCAAAACGGATACCGTGTGCAAAAGTTACGCTCAATTCTTCGTACGCTGACTATCCAAGCCTTCCAAACATAAAATTGCTCATTCTTTCAAAAAATGGCCGAAATCCCTCATAGGTCACGACGAATTTGTGAGTTCAATCCGAAAGGGTCGCTACATTTCCAAAAAGTACTTATGGGCCCAAAACGGACACCTTGTGCAAAAGTTAGGCTCAATTCTTCGCACGCCGACAATCCAACCCTTCAAAATATAAAATTGCTCATTCTTTCAAAAAATGGCCGAAATTCCTCATACCTCACGACGGAGTGGTGAGTTCAATCCAAAAGTGTCGCTACATTTCCAAAAAGTACTTATGGGCCCAAAACGGACACCGTGTGCAAAAGCTACGCTCAATTCTTCGTACATCGACTACCCAAGCCTTCCAAACATAAAAATTGCTCTTTCTTCCAAAAAATGACCAAAATCCCTTATACCTCACGACGAAGTGGTGAGTTCAATCCAAACGGGTCGCGACATTTCCAAAAAGTACTTATGGGCCCTAAACGGACACCGTGTGAAAAACCTACGCTCAATTCTTCGACGCCGACTATCCAAGCCTTCCAAACATAAAATTGCTCTTTCTTTCAAAAAATGGCCGAAATCCATCATACGTCACAACGAAGTGGTGAGTTCAATCCAAAAGAGTCGTTACATTTCCAAAAAGTACTTATGGGCCCAAAACGGTCACCGTGTGCAAAAGCTACGCTCAGTTCTTCGTACGCCGACTATCCAAGCCTTCCAAACATAAAACTCCTTATTCTTTCGAAAAATGGCCAAAATCGGTCATACCTCACGACGAAGTTGTGAGTTCAATCCAAAAGGGTCGCAAAATTTCCAAAAAGTACTTATGGGCCCAAAACGGACACCTTGTGCAAAAGTTGGGCTCAATTCTTCGTACGCCGACTATCCAAGCCTTCAAAATATAAAATTGCTCATTCTTTCCTAAAATGGTCAAAATTCCTCATACCTCACGATGAAGCAGTGAGTTCAAACCAAAAGGGTCGCTACATTGCCAAAAAGTACTTATGGGCCCAAAACGGACACTGTGTGCAAAAGTTGGTCCCAATACTTCGTACGCCGACTATCCAAGCCTTCCGAACATAAAATTGTTCTTTCTTCCAAAAAATGGCCGAAATCCCTCATACGTCATGACGAAGTGGTGAGTTCAATCCAAAAGGGTCGCTACATTTCTAAAAAGCACTTATTGGCCCAAAACGGACACTTTGTGCAAAAGCTGCGATCAATTCTTCGTACGTCGACTATCCAAGCCTTCCAAACGTGAAATTGCTCTTCCTTCCAAACAATGGCCGATATCCCTCATACGTCACGACGAAGTGGTGAGTTCAATCCAAAAGGGTCGCTACATTTCCAAAAAGTAACTATGGGCCCAAAACGGACACCGTGTGAAAAAGCTACGCTCAATTCTTCGTACGCCGACTATCCAAGCCTTCCAAACATAAAATTTCTCTTTCTTTCAAAAAATGGCCGAAATCCATCATACGTCACGACGAAGTGGTGAGTTCAATCCAAAAGGGTCGCTACCTTTCCAAAACGTACTTATGGGTCAAAAATGGACACCGTGTGCAAAAGCTACGCTCAATTCATCGTACGCCGACTATCCAAGCCTTCCAAACATAAAATTGCTCTTTCTTTCAAAAGATGGCCGAAATCCCTCATACTTCACAACGAAGAGGTGAGTTCAATCCAAAAGGGTCGCTACATTTGCAAAAAGTACTTATGGGCCCAAAACGGACACCGTGTGCAAAAGCTACGCTCAATTCTTCATACGCCGACTACCCAAGCCTTCCAAACATAAAATTGCTCTTTCTTCCAAAAAATGGCCAAAATCCCCCATACGTCATGACGAAGTGGTGAGTTCAATCCAAAAGGTTCGCTACATTTCCAAAAAGTACTTATGGGCCCAAAACGGACACCGTGTGAAAAAGCTACGCTCAATTCTTCGTACGCCGACTATCCAAGCCTTCCAGACCTAAAATTTCTCATTCTTTCGAGAAATGGCCGAAATCCCTCATAGGTCACGACGAAGTGGTGAGTTCAATCCAAAAGGGTCGCTACCTTTCCAAAAAGTACTTATGGGCCCAAAATGGACACCGTGTGAAAAAGCTACGCTCAATTCTTCGTACGCCGACTATCCAAGCCTTCCAAACAAAAAATTCCTCATTCTTTCCAAACGGTCGAAATCCCTCATACCTCACGACGAAGTTTTGAGTTCAATCCAAAAGGGTCGCTACATTTCCAAAAAGTACTTATGGGCCCAAAACGGTCACCGTGTGCAGAAGCTACTATCAATTCTTCGTACGCCGACTATCCAAGCCTTCCAAACATAAAATTGCTCATTCTTTCAAAAAATGGCCGAAATCCCTCATAGGTCATGAAGAAGTGGTGAGTTAAATCCGAAAGGGTCGCTACATTTCCAAAAAGTACTTATGGGCCCAAAATAGACACCGTGTGAAAAAAGCAACGCTCAATTCTTCGTACGCCGACTATCCAAGCCTTCCAAACATAAAATTCCTCATTCTTTCCAAAACGGCCGAAATCCCTCATACCTCACGAAGAAGTTGTGAGTTCGATCCAAAAGTGCCGCTACATTTCCAAAAAGCACTTATGGGCCCAAAACGGACACCGTGTGCAAAAGCTACGCTCAATTCTTCGTACGCCGACTATCCAAGCCTTCCAAACATAAAATTGCTCTTTCTTTCAAAAAATGGCCGAAATCCATCATACGTCACAACGAAGTGGTGAGTTCAATCCAAAAGGGTCGCTACATTTCCAAAAAGTACTTATGGGCCCAAAACGGACACCGTGTGCAAAAGCTACGCTCAATTCTTCGTACGCTGACTATCCAAGCCTTCCAGACATAAAATTGCTCGTTCTTTCGAAAAATGGCCAAAATCCCTCATAGGTGACGACGAAGTTGTGAGTTCAATCCGAAAGGGCCGCTACATTTCCAAAAAGTACTTATGGGCCCAAAACGGACACCGTGTGCAAAAGCTACGCTTAATTCTTCGTACCTCGACTACCCAAGCCTTCCAAACATAAAAATTGCTCTTTCTTCCAAAAAATGACCAAAATCCCTTATACGTCACGACGAAGTGGTGAGTTCAATCCAAACGGGTCGCGACATTTCCAAAAAGTACTTATGGGCCCTAAACGGACACCGTGTGAAAAACCTACGCTCAAATCTTCGTACGTCGACTATCCAAGCCTTCCAAACATAAAATTGCTCTTTCTTTCAAAAAATGGCCGAAATCCATCATACGTCACAACGAAGTGGTGAGTTCAATCCAAAAGGGTCGCTACATTTCCAAAAAGTACTTATGGGCCCAAAACGGTCACCATGTGCAAAAGCTACGCTCAGTTCTTCGTACACCGACTATCCAAGCCTTCCAAACATAAAACTCCTTATTCTTTCAAAAAATGGCCAAAATCCGTCATACCTCACGACGAAGTTG